>NC_057799.1:50024845-50205499 GCF_018294505.1 Triticum aestivum | reverse complement strand
CCCCCCCCGCAACGCTCACTGTTCATCCAGAGGCAGCATCGATCGGCTTCAGTTAGCAGCAGTAGCGAAGGAATCGCTCGATCGGGTTCAGTTAACAGCCATCGATCGATCGCTCGGGTTCAGTAACGCGTAGCCTGCAGTGCAATCGCTCGGGTTCAGTTAGAGCCCAACGCCTCGCTCGGGTTCAGTTAGAGCCAACGCCTCGCACACACGCGCGTACGTGTACGAGAGAAACGCACATCGCTCGGCCCCCGACCTCCCACCGTAACCGGGAACTCCCCGAAATTTTCCTCGCCCTCGCTTCTACCACTGTTTTTTCCGTCATGGACGGCCCAAAGAATGTCATGCAGCTGCGTCTCCGGCCCGCCCAGGACGAAAAGCCAATTTTCTGTCATGATTTTTTGTCATAGAAGTAGGAGGCCACCACATCTATGATGATACCGGGTTTTGTCACAATTATCGTCATAGAAGTGTCATATGTATGACAGGAAAAAAATTCGTTCGGCCCAAAATGTCACGAATGTGTTTTTTTTTGTAGTGGTATCAGAGCCTGACTGCGTGTAGGATTACCAAGCCAAACTGGTCGAAGTCGTGTCTAGAAATGCTTTAGTTATATACGGGAATTGATTGTGGAAGGGAACGTAAGGCTCTTTTTACTCCTTTACCTTATGCCCTTCTGATCTGAGTCATCCTCTTCTCTTCTACGGGGTTAAGAAACTAGGCTTCCTCGTCTTTCTATCAGGATCACGTGTTACTAATCCGTAGACTCTTAGGATTGTTGGTCTCAAGCCCCAGTTCAGTTTCTACTACTCCAGTGTGTTGTTAGTTGGACTTGGAACCTTGATATGATGTTATTTTGTGGTTATGCTACCATTTTGCATGATGTCTCAAATCATTTTGAGCATTTACAGCCGTTATGCTGTCTGAGTCGTCCCAGGTTTCTAAATAGTCTGATGCATTTGCAAATCCCTTCTTTTCGTTCCCGATGTCCCTTTGGGCCAGTTCAACCACACTAATCGGTGAGTTGGGGTACTCTATTGCCTCGACATATATGTTGGAGCTATTATTATGACCCTAGGTGTTCTAGGGAGTCACTTAGTAAGCTAGCCATGCTTTATATTCCTAGTGTGATGAATCTGGCCATCATTCCCGAAAGCATCCCGTAATGCTACTTAGTAGTAGGTATTCTACTCCTGGGTTTTGAACTCGAGATTCGCCCTACTTCATGTTGTTAGTATTTGCTAGTTCCCTTAAGATATTAGTAACCTTTGCGATAGTCCTCGAGGTCCATGGTATCTCATTCTTCCAATACCATGAACCATCATGGCAGAAGTTCTTTTGAACCAAAAGATCACAACCAGGGTGCTCTTGAGGAGTACTCCATTCATATTGTGACTCTGCCAGTTCTATCATTCTGCATGGGTTTTCCAGAAGAAATATGTTGAACTCGTTTGACATACTAACCCATGAATCCACAACTCAGAAAGTTATATGTTCCTAGAGTTGTTCTCTTTAGTCATATTCTGACCCCCGTCTATCATTGGATAGTCAAGAGTATGGGTGCATTCGCTGTCGATGCCTATTATTCTTGTGGTCTGTCAAGCCATTCTATTCCGGAATGACTAGGAGAAACAAACTCCAGTACCTCATCCATATCTAGGATTGGGTCAAAGCAGTTGTATTCCGCAGATCAAAATGCCAATCCAGCTTTTGATTCTGTTCTACCCTGAAGTATTACCGTCTTATGTCAAGAACGTCATGGGAATTGCGCACCATATTATGAATTTTTGATATAGTGATACCTCTCGCCATTGTTGTTCATTCCTTGGTTTCCGTGTTGTTGCAACCGTAATACTGACAAGTGAACCGTGATGTGTGAAATCAATACTCCTAGCAACTAGTTGCTTGGTATTAAATGGACAATATTCTCATTCTTAGCGCGTTGGTTATTGAATCATCATTCTAAGATAGATTGTGCCACCTAGTCCTTATTTCCGGTGCACTCTTTGATCAATGAGTTAGGATTATTCAATCCCTTGCTTATTTGATCATATCGTCTTGCTCTGAAAAGCAAGATTGTTCTCGATCTTAGAGACATATCGGTGGTTCGTGATTTTCCAGATATCTTCACGGAAGTATCACCAGGTCGTCCCCTGACCGATATGTTGTGTTCGTGATCAAGTTGGTTTTCCAATAAACTACTCTTTCTCCAAGAATCTGTGTTGGATACCCTGAGCTAGTTGGTTAAGCTAAACAACAACTTGGAGAGTTGGAAGATGGAAGCTTGTCCGACTTAGTTCATCATTAAGGGATATCCTTGTGTGTGTGTGTGTGTTGAAGAAAGATGATATCTCCATCGATTGGTCCTCGTGATCAGTTGTTGGATCTATTGCCTTGTCAAAACTTTTACTTGAGTATGGGCTATCGTCAAGTCAAATCAGAACCAACAATGTTCGTAATGTTGTCTTACTCGTGGTTGATCCCTCAAGCATACACCATTACATCTTTTGGTCTGACCAATGCTATCACCGTGTTCACATGATGGTGGAAGTCCAATGATATGGAAATTCTGATGAGTTCCTGTTGAGCCCATCAGCAGCATTTTGTCTCCCCAATGATTCATGTTGAACATCAACCTAGTGTTGAAAATTTTGTAAGCAATGCCTTCGTGTTCCGTTCATGAAGCTTATGCTTGGATGGAAGAAGTGACTTCCTCGAATTCATGTGCATTTGGTGCAAGTTGCCATCGTGAGTTCGAGAAAGATTTCCTTTTTCCTCTGGTACCATCCCAAGTCAATTATGCATGTGCGAATGTATTCTATGGTTTGGTAGATTAATTACTTCCACTCCATATGTATTCCCTAGCACACCAAGCCACTGATTGACTTGTTCAAGGAAAAGAAGTCTATGCTTGTGATCTAATCCATGGACTTGCGTAAAGACTTCGATATCCTCGATGGTGGTTCCCAACCAGAACTCGGTAGTGTTTTATTGTAAGACTACTATGTGGTCATGCTTGTCTGGAACAGCGTGTTCACATGTGTGTAGCAGAACCAGCTCATGTTTTGGAGCTTGCTATCGTAGTTCATTCCCTGAGAATCTCGCAACGTTATCTCGTCAATTTGCATTGCAACTCTTCTTTTAGACATGCTGAGTCTGAAGTATCCTATCACCAATCGGATCTGAACTCAGACAGATATGATGGTTGGAACATTCCCAACAGTTGCATTTTGTTCCCAGCTTGCACCGCCATTGTGCCAATTCCCATGGGATGCCCTCTCAGTAATTGTTGTTTAGGATCATCTTCAAAAGTGGTCCCACCATGGGTCCCATCCATTTCCGATGATAAGCAAAATCATCCATCGCGTTGTCTTCAACAAGGTAGTCCACATCATCCATTCGAATCCGGATATGCCATTCCTTTGAACTCCGCCAAACAATCGTTTGTGATTGCCTTAGGCTGGTATAAAGAGTTTCAATGATCTAGATATCAAAAGTAATTCTTTTTGCCATTTAAGGGAATAACTCTACGAGTCACCTCCCCCGAGGTGCCCTGTTATGGGATCCTGGCAATTATTTCCTCGCCACCTTGACACTATCCACCATCTCTCTAAGCGTGGGATTGTTGCCCACCAAATCAAACCTCGTCGTTTGTTCTTCCATCCCTCTCGATGTGTTTTGTGTCTCAACTCGAGATGTTTCAACATCTCATTCCGTGAGTTGAACTTGTATAGCTCGATCTTTGAGAAGATCAATCCTAGTAAGTTTCCTTCCATCGTCATCGCATGGATGAAGATCTCAAAAGCGAGGATGTCAAGATCAACGTATGCAACGAATCAACAACCTTATGAGCTGCAACCTGGATTGCGAAGATTGTGTTGGTCTTGTGCCCCCTCTGTCTTCTTACCTCATGTCTTGAATCTCAGGACGAGATTCTTGTTTAGTGGGGGTGAGTTGTCACAGCCCTAGCCTAGCCTTTGCTTGTCCTTGCATGTCCATCATGTCATCATGTTAAATTTTCTCAGGAAGTTGAAATGGGGATGACAGAACCCCCAGCACCCCCTGAAAACAACTAGGGTTTACTAAAATCTTTTTCAATGAACCTGAAATGCCCTTCAAAAATGTCCATCATTTTTGTCTTGGTCTAGAACCTCTGCCAAAATTGGTTCACATTTTTCTAGGACACATAAGGTCACTGGATTAAATCATTACCTATTTGCATTTGGGCATTTAAATGCTATAAAATATTTTAAATGCCCAAATAATTCTGGATTTAAGTGAGGGATGTTAGGAATAATCCCAACAGAGCCCACAATTATTTTCAGGACTTCTGGAAACGTTTTAGTATTTTTAATAAAGCCCAACAGTTGCAGAAAATTAGAAAACAGAAATTTAGAAAAGAGAGAGAGAGAAAGGCCAGAGGCCACTTACCTGGCTGGCCCGGCCCATCTGGCTTGTTCCAGTCATCACCTACCTCTGCCAGTAGGCAGAAGAGGGACACCGCGACTCCGCCGAGCTCGCCACGCCACCTTCCTGCCTGCCTGCCCTCGCCCGCGCTAGCGCGACGCCTCAAAATGCCTCCGCGGCGCCGCCCCGACCCGGTGGACACCTCACACGCCCCCTGCCTCTCTCCCTCGCCTCTCCTCACCATGGCCGACGCTGCCGCGCTCGTGCCGACGTGAAACCCGCAGCCACCGGCCACCCCACGCCTCGCCGACGCGCCCAGAAGCTCCGCCACTTCTTCCTCGACTGCCTCGCCGAGCCACGCCCCGCCGGAGGCCCCCGAATGTCTTCACCGAGCTCGTCTTCGACCTCCTGACGACGAGATCGCCTCCGCCGCCCCACTTGCTTCTGACCTCCCTCGAGCCCGCTGAGCAGCTCGTGGCACCCATCGTGAGCCCCAGCTCCTGCTCCCCCTCTCCGTTTTTTCCCTCATGCGCCGTAGCCGTCGCCTCGCCTGCAACCGAATGCGTCGCCGCCCGCGCTCGTCTCCGGTGATGCTCCGGTGACCATATGGTCCCAGGCTTGTGCCCATTGCACTCCCCGCATCGCGTAGGAGCCGTAGGTGCTAGCGCCGCCCCGCCTAGGCCACTGCAGCAACGAGCCCGAGCTCGACCGAGCTTCGGCCGCCGCCGAGCTCGTCACCGACGCCACTCCGGCCACTCCACGGCCGCGCCACCACCACGGTTGGATGCGGACGAGCGTCCGCATCCCGCAGCTGTGCTCCGCGCGCCAAACGGCGCTCTATAGGCGAATCCCGCAGCGCACCGCCGCGTCTGGACTCGCCGGCAGCTAAACGCCGGCGACCGCTGACCCGTTGACCGGCGTGGGTTGACCCCACTGCCCGGTTTGACTTCCCCCTCTCTCTCACTGACTTGCGGGCCCCGCCCGACTAATTACTCTAGTTAGCACTAATTAACTAGTTAGGTTAGTTACTACAGTCACTGACTAGTGGGCCCTGCCCAGTTAGTTAGGGCTAACAAACTTAGTTAGTTGACTGGGTCACTGACCAGTGGGTCCCATTGGTCAGGTTTGACCTGGTCGACGCCTGTTGACCACTGACGTCATAGTGACGCAGTGCTGACGCAGTTAATTATTTTCTGGATTTATTCTTATTCAGGAAATTTCAGAAAATAATGCTAACTTCAAAAATTCATAGAAATTAATCCGTAACTCCAAATCAAACAAATTATATATCAAAAATGATCAGAAAAATCCAATCTATCCATCTGTACCATTTGCATGCATGTTTGAATAACCTAAGGTTGCTGTATATGGCAATTTGCATAATTGGCATTTAAATAAGCACATATGGAGTTTGAATTTGAACCCTTGGTTCAAACCAACTTCATTTAATCTGGTTTCTAGTTGCATTAGCTAAAACCACAACATATTGCCATGTCTGATCATGCATCATATTGTTGCATTGCATTGATTGTGTTCTTCCTTGTTTGCCAGTAATTGTCCCCTCTCAGTAGACGAGGTTCCAACGATGAGTTCGATGACACCGATGAAGAACTATACTATCTTCTGAAATGCCAGGCAAGCAAAACCCCCTTGTTAATTCCGATACAATCCCACCCTCTCGCTCCTGCTCTCTTTGACTGCATTAGGACAACAACGATTCATCTGTTACTTGTTGCGGTAGTTGAACCCCTTATCCTCTGCATGACCTGTCATTGCCACAGTAAATAGATGAAACCCACTAGCATGAGTAGGAGTTGTTTGAGCCCTGATGTGCCTACTCATTCATGCTTGTTTGTCATGCCTGCTATTGCTTAGAGTTGAGTCAGGTCTGATTCATCGGAGATGAATCGGAGGTGTGTGAACATGTCTTACTGTTGAGAGCTAAGTGTGTGAACACGATTTGGTAAAGGTAGCGGTGAGAGGCCATGTAGGAGTACATGGTGGGTTGTCTCATTGAAGCCGTCCTCAGGAACTGAGTTCTGTGTTTGTGATCCATGAATAGCTACTACCACACATTGGGATCCTTAATTGACTCTCTCGGCTTTTTAACCACCCTTGTCCTCTGTCCAGGAGTTGCAAGTAGTTTCTGGTGTTTGTAGTATGCTGGAGGCCGTGCGCAGCGCTGACCCGAGGGGTGGGCTGTGATGTGGTAGGCACGTGGCCGGGTATGCTGGGCGCCCGTTTGGTGTCGCGGAACCCTGTACACATCGTTCGGGGCCGTATGTGGAAACCTCGGCCGGACTCCCTGCGGATGGAACCTGAATAGGCGATAAACCTGGACTAGAGACTTGAGTGTTTAGGTAGGCCGTGGCTGACACCCTCGTTGGGCTTCCACTTGAAGGTTGCCGAGTACATGTCGTGTAAACAGCGGTAAGTGGTGAGAGCGTGTGTTAAGAAGTACACCCCTGCAGGGATAACATCATCTATTCGAATAGCCGTGTCCGCGGTAAAGGACTTCTGGGTTGCCTATAACAGTTCATAGATAACTTGAAGTGGATACTCTAAAATGCGCAAGATAAGCGTGAGTGCTATGGATGGCGTTCTCGTAGGGAGACGGGAGCGGATCCATAGTGGTGTATTGATTGGTGAATATGTGGACTCGTGTGCGCCACCTCAAAAGAGTTACTTGCAGTCGTAGTTTAGGATAGCCACCGAGTCAAAGTTGGCTTTCTGCAGTTAAACTCCACTACCCCCTTTGTTGATACCGATGCATATGTAGTTAGTTCTGATGTAAGTCTTGCTGGGTACATTTGTACTCGCGTTTGCCTATTTTATGTTTTTACAGAGAGACGTCAGTCTCGCTAGTAGTTCCGCGTGGACTTCGACGTTTAGCTTGATACCTTAGCTACGATCTTGTGCCCTCGGCAGGGTCTTGTAGATAGTCAGGCTTCTCAGCCTTCTTCATTTGTAGTTGTCTGTACCCAGACAAGTTAAGCTTCCGCATGTGCTTGTTGCTTGTATGCTCTAAATGTTGGGTCATGAGACCCATGTTTGTAATATCTCGCTCCTCGGAGCCTAATAAATAAATACTCTGAGTCGTAGCGTCTTGTTGTGATGCCATGTTGTATTTACACATATCGAACATATTGTGTGTATGATTGAAATGCTTGGTATGTGTGGGATCCGACAACCTAGTTGTTTATCCTTGGTAGCCTCCCTTATGGGGAAATGTAGTCTTGTGCTTCCATGAGCCATAGTAGTCCGCTACAGCCCGGTTCACCGGAGTCCTGCTAGCCCAGCACTACTGCTCCGGAACATTTGACTGGCCGGCATGTGATTCACTTTGTTCATGTGTCTGTCCCTTCGGGGAAATGTCACGCGGTGACATCCAGAGTCCTGCCTAGCCTGCTACAGCCCGGTTCACCGGAGTCCTGTTAGCCCAGTGCTACAGCCCAGATTCGCACACTGCTGACCGACATGCTTGATGTTGATTCATGTATGCCTGTCCCCGTAAGTTAGTGCCACTTTGGGTTCACGACTAGTCATGTTGGCCCGAGTTCTCTGTCATATGGATGCTAGCGACACTATCACATACGTGAGCCAAAAGGCGCAAACGGTCCCGTGCCATGGTAAGGCGACACCCGTGGGAATACCGTGCGTGAGGCCGCAACGTGATATGAGGTGTTACCGGCTAGATCGATGTGACTTGGAATCGGGGTCCTGACACCCGGCAAGCGGCGCACCCGGCAATCTCCTTGCCGGGGTCGTCTGCCTTGGCCTTCTTGGCAGCGCCGGTGTCGTCGGATCCCTCGACGGCAAGCACGACCTTGCCCTTGCGTTTCCTGTTGCGACACCGACCCTTCTTCGTCGGGGCGGCGGCGTCTTTGTCGGTAGAGTCGGTTTCCGCGCCGGCGTCCTCGCCGGGGTACTTCCTTCCCTCTTCAGCCCGAGCGCATCTATCGGCCAGAACATAAAGTTCGGCTACATCCTTGACCTTGTTCATTGCCAGCTCTTCAAGCATCTTGCGGTTACGCACATTCTGATGAAATGTGCTGATCACGGCGGCGGGATGAACATCTGGGATGTTATATTGCACTCGGCTGAACCTCTGTATATACTTGTGTAGGTTTTCACCTTCCTTCTAGGGTGGTGGCCTCCAGTGAAGGCACCTACGAACTCATGACATAGATCCGAGCAAGAAGAAATGGAATCCGCCGGCAAGTGCATCAACCATGACATGACGTTGGGCTTCAGGGCCAACGGGAAGTAATTGGCAAGCACCTTGTCGTCGCGAGCTCCAGCGGCCTGCATCGCGATGGTGTAGATGCTGAGGAACTCCGACGGGTGGGTCTTGCCGTTGTACTTCTCGCCAACGTCGGGCTTGAACATGCGGTGGGACGGCCACTAGAACCGCCGCTGCTCACGGGTAAAGACTGGGCAACCCACCTCGTAAGGTAGGCCGCCGGAGCCTCCCGGTGCTGGGTGGGCCGCCGGAGCCACCTCGATTACTGTTGCTAATATTGCGTTAGTTCGAAACCGATTCAAAATTCAAATTCAAAATCAAGCGAACAGCAAAAGTTTTGAAACGCTAAAACAAAAATGTTCTAACTTTGTCGGATAAATCATAGGTAATTGTGGTGGCGAAACCAAACTTTGACGAAGTGTTTAAAGGCTCTACAATAATTAAAATAGTAGGTAAAACAATTAAGTAAATACCTTTTATAGTTAATATAACATTTAACTAATTTAATTTGGCACTAAACTTTCTATGGCCCTGGTCTAACTTGATATGCTAATCTAGGTGCTAAAGCTGTGTTTTAAAAAACTAAAATAATTAGATTCTAAACTATAAACAGAAAAAGAAAAGTAAAATAAAAACAAAACAAAGCAAAAAAACGAAGCAAGACCCCCCCTCCCCTGGGCCGTTCGGCCCAGCAGGGCACCAGGCCATTAGGCTGGCCCAGCCGCGCCCCTGCATAACCCCCCACCCCACAACCCTAGCCCACTACACCCCAGTTCCCCCACGATCCCCCACTCTCCCTCGTTCCCTCCCCGCGCCGTCACCCACGAAGACCACACACACACACGCATGCGCACGGAGGAGGGGCGCCCCTGTTCGCTCCCCTCCTCTCGGAGCGCCCGCGCCCGAGGACAGTCGCCGCCCGCCGGCGCCGAGCGCCGCCCTCCGGCCTCCTCCTCGAGGCTCCCTTCCTCTCGCGCCTCCACGTCCTCTGACGCTGCCGCCCCGTCGCCCGACCCTGATGCATCGCCACCCCGCCACGCCTTCGTCCTCCTCCACGGCGTCGCCTCGCTGGACGCCCCCCCCCCGCCTCGACGCGCCGGACCCCATCGCCGGACCTCCCCATCCTCTCCCTCGCCGGACTACCCCAAGCCTCAATGCCCTCTTCCCGACAACGTGGGTGAGGACCTCGTCCTCCTCCCCTGTTCTGCCCTCTTAGCCGTACAGCGCCGCCGCTCACTGCACAGAGACCGACCTAGCCACCCCCTCGTGCGTTGCCTCTCCGGCACCGCTATTGCGACGCCGCGCCCGGCGCCCGTGCTTGCGCCGCCCGCGTAGTCCTGTCGCTGCTCGGCTCCCGCCTCTGCCTCCGCCGTGTCGCCCTGCCCCGCTGCGCTCCACCGTCGTCGCCCGTGCCCCCCCTCCACCTCGCTTGTCGCCGCCCCACTCCTCGCAGCTCCGGTCGACTGCGCCATGGCCGCCGGCGCGCGCCCTCCTGGGCGACCGAGTGCTCCCCGCGCCCTGGTGGCCTGGGGCACGCACGCCCGCACCCGTCGCCCACTAGGCCACTAGGGCCGTTGACAGCGGGGCCCGCCCCTGAAAACGAAAACGGAAATAAATTAATTAATTAATTAAAAATGGAAGGAAAATAATAATAATTAAGTTAATTAATTAACTAATTAATTGCTTAATTAATCTAATTAAGTTTGTTTAATTAATTTAACGTTAATTAATCTGTTTAAGTTAGAACTAATTGATTTAGTTATCTCTGGTGACTATGACATGGGGGCCCACTGGTCAGTTTGACCAGTCAACAGTCAAACTTTGACTTCTGGCTGGGCTGCTGACTCAGCCCCCTGTCCGCACCAGTCAGCCCCATGTGTACACCTTTGGGTCCACTTATGTGTACCCGTAGCATTTAGCCAGTTAATTTTCGAATTAATAATAACCCCAAAATTGATTAAAACTTTGAAAATTAATATAAAATAAACCGTAACTCGGATGGAAAAACTTTGTACATGAAAGTTGCTCAGAACGACGAGACGAATCAGAATACGCAGCTCGTTCGTCCGCTACACATCCCTAGCATAGCAAACACGCAACTTTCCCCCTCCGGTTCATCTGTCCGAAAACGAGAAACACCGGGGATACTTTCCCGGATGTTTCCCCCCTTCGCCGGTATCGCCTACTGATGCGTTAGGTCACCTCTAGCACCGCGTATTGCCATGTTATGCTTTGTTTTGCTTTGATTGCTCTATTATTTATTTGTGTTCCCCCTCCGTTACTTCTTTTCGGTAGACCTAGAGACCATCGCTGATACCCCCGTGATCGACTACATCGAGGTCGAACTCTTCTCTTGCCAGAGCAACCAGGCAAGCCCCCCCCTTGATCACCAGATATCGCCTATTCTTCTCTATACTGCTTGCATTAGAGTAGTGTAGCATGTTACTGGTTTCGGTTAATCCTATTCTGTTGCATAGCCTGTCATTGTTGCTACAGTTGCTACCCTTACCTGCTATCCTACTGCTTAGTATAGGATGCTAGTGTTCCATCAGTGGCCCTACACTCTTGTCCATCTGCCATGCTATACTATCGGGCCGTGATCACTAGGGAGGTGATCACGGGTATATACTTTATACTTTATATACATGACACATGTGGTGACTAAAATCGGGTCAGCTCGTTGAGTACCCGCAAGTGATTCTGATGAGGGGCTAAAAGGACAGGTGGCTCCACCCCGGTAGAGGTGGGCCTGGGTTCCTGACGGCCCCCGACTGTTACTTTGTGGCGGAGCGGCAGGGAAGGTTGAGACCACCTAGGAGATAGGTGGGCCTGGCCCTGGTCGGCGTCCGCGGATACTTCAAAATAACACGCTTTACGAGATCTTGGTATTTGATCTGAGTCTAGCCACTGGCCTATACGCACTAACCAACTACGTGGGAACAGTTATGGGCACTCGACGTCGTGGTATCAGCCGAAGCCTTCGTGACGTCAGCGACGGAGCGGCGTGCGCCGGATTGGACTGGAACGCCTGCTAGGCTAGGTCTGCCTCCGGCCGCCCTCGCAACGTGCAGGTGTGCAATGGGCAATGGGCCCAGACCCCTGCGCCATAGGATTTAGACCGGCGTGCTTACCTCTCTATTGTGCCTAGGTGGGGCTGCGACGTGTTGATCTTCCGCGGCCGGGCATGACCCAGAAAAGTGTGTCCGGCCAAATGGGATCGAGCGTGTTGGGTTATGTGGTGCACCCCTGCAGGGAAGTTTATCTATTCGAATAGCCGTGTCCCTCGGTAAAAGGACGACCCGGAGTTGTACCTTGACCTTATGACAACTAGAACCGGATACTTAATAAAACACACCCTTCCAAGTGCCAGATACAACCCGGTGATCGCTCTCTAACAGGGCGACGCAGAGGGGATCGCCGGGTAGGATTATGCTATGCGATGCTACTTGGTGAACTTGCCATCTACTCTCTTCTACATGCTGCAAGATGGAGGTGGCCAGAAGCGTATCTTCGACAGGATTAGCTATCCCCCTCTTATTCTTGCATTCTGCAGTTCAGTCCACCGAGATGGCCCTTTACACATATACCCATGCATATGTAGTGTAGCTCCTTGCTTGCGAGTACTTTGGATGAATACTCACTGTTGCTTTTCTCCCTCTTTTCCCCCTTTCCCTACTACACCGGAGGTGCCTACTACTAAGTGCAGGCCGCTGACGACGACCAGGAGTAGTTAGGAGGATCCCAGGCAGGAGGCCTGCGCCTCTTTCGATCTGTATTCCAGTTTGTGCTAGCCATCTTATGGCAACTTGTTTAACTTATGTCTATACTCAGATATTGTTGCTTCCGCTGACTCGTCTATGATCGAGCACTTGTATTCGAGCCCTCGAGGCCCCTGGCTTGTATTATGATGCTTGTATGACTTATTTATGTTTTAGAGTTATGTTGTGATATCTTCCCGTGAGTCCCTGATCTTGATCGTACACGTTTGTGTGCATGATTAGTGTACGATTGAATCGGGGGCGTCACAAGTTGGTATCAGAGCCAGCTGCCTGTAGGAATCCCCTTTCCAACTCCTTGGCCGAAGTCGAGTCTAGTCATTAAAAAAACTTTTACTAACATGGCTGTGTGGCTTACGGGCCCACGTCGCCATTGGGTGGTATTAGAACTTTTATTCCTCGACCTATACTCTGGGACTCTGACCTCTCTTCTATTCGGGTGAAATGATTTTACTAACTCTAACTCTAGGTTCTCGTAACTACTTCCTCCCGGAGAGCCCCTCACTCCAGATGATTGCTTGGTGCACCGAAGGATTTTGAAGATACTCTCCAATGTTCTCGAGACTTTGTGATCGTTGCTTTTGCAATTCACTACCACTGATCTATCCCTATGGATAAATACTTACACCCGTTGTTCTTAATTTTATTCCAAGTTGATCTTGTTAATACAAGATGCCCCGAACCGCTCTCCGTTGTTCCGAGAATCCTTTGAGCTTACTGCTATACAGTTCTTGCCTCATGAATACCCTTACGGATAATTCCTCGCACTTATCGAGTATCCGCTCTTTCCCAGTTGTTCATGTGTTTCACAAAAGTTTTCGAAATACCATTCGATCTTCCAAAAATCCTGAGCATCGTCTTGCTCTTGAAATTATTGCTTGCTTGCATTATGGTTAATCCCATAAGTCTGGTAATCTTATTGGCATCCTTTGTCAAATATCATTTTGAGTCCATTGATTCAATATGTTGCGAATGCTCGCAATCCTCAATTGGACCCTAAAATTCATCCTTCTAGCTCCGATGTCATTTTGAACATGAGCTGGTTCTCGACCAATCAAATTACCGTCGATTGTACCCCTAAGTCTATTGAACTTATCCACCCTTGATCAGAGCGTTTGCTTCTGAACCTTCGATTTGGAAATCATAATTCCTTTGATACCTAAGCATTGAATCATTCAGATGTTCTATGATCTGATTCCCTTGCATTCTTTCTTCAACTGGTAGTGTGCCGATGCTCACATCAGCTCCGTTATGAACCATTAAGTCCTTTGTTGAATTATTATCCGACAGTGTCCTTCACATCCAAAATTCTTGTGAGTTCTTTCCCTGATACATAATGCCTTCGGTAAATTGTATCTTCTGCCTTGTCGAACATGCTCTGCCATCGAGCTTGTGTTGTTTACCCTTGAAGTTTGTGGTATATGTTCTAAGAGGCCCTGATGGGTTGAACCTACGCCTTTTCTAATCTGTGTGAACCCGGAAACTACTACGGGCCATACTCTACTGTTGTTATGTCAGATAAAATTTCAACACTACAACTTTGTCGAAGGCGAGAAGTGAATGAAAGGTTATGCATTAGAGAAGTGGGAGTCGACCTTGAACTTTGTGTTCATGCCCATGGACACGATGTAGATCCTATCATGGAAGCTTCTTGTAATAATAACTATTTCCTTGATAAATAACATCTGGTATCTATGAATTGATCCTTTGCAACCGTGGTTCCGACCATGATTGTTCTCCTTTGATTCTATTTCTCGGACAAGTTAAAGTACTTGCCTCCTGCAGATCAGTACGCCTGCCCAACCTTTATTTTGTTCTACCTTCGAGTATTACCCCCTGGTATCTCGAGATTATCTTGGAATTGCATAACTTCCTATGAGTTCTTCATCAAGTACTACATTCTCACTGATTACAATTTTTCATGGGCTCTGAGTTATTAAACACTCAAAGACACCGATAACTGAACCGAGTTTGCACTACGGTTCAACAACCCTTAGTAATCTTCTTTAAGTACGAGTTTGTACCCGATCACGCCATTCCTAGCCTGTTTGGCTATATCATCGTCGTAATGATTTTAACTGTGCTACCTGGTCCTTATTCCCGGAGCACCACTTTCGACGATGAGCTAAGCTTACGTCGATTTTCCTCGTCTTATCAATCACCTCGAACAACAAGTTTGATTCCGAATTGGTGTCGTATCCATGGTTCCAATAATCTTTTGTTGCATCAGTCCTTTTGCTTGATGCAGTCGTTGTTCGATTGCTTCTTCGTGGAGCCTCTCGACAAAATTTGTCGTGATCATCATCAACATTTTGAATCCTTCCAGGATATCAATTGAATTCATGATGTTAAGTGCCATCCTCGTTCCTTGTAATTTGAGTTACCGCTGTGAACATCCTTACCTTCTTTTCATCACAAACTTGTTCATGTTATGGATGCAACTTGCTATCCAGCTTGTATTATGTTTTACCTTGTAATTATACTAGCTTTTATGACAGGGATGTTGTGAGGATTGCTCCACCTCTTAATTATTCTTGGTATAGTGATACTTCTCACCCTCACCATTCTTTCTTGGTACCCATGTTGTTTCCAACCGGAATACCGACAATTGAACTATGATGTGTGAATTCAAAACTTCTAGCAACCCTATTGCTTTGAAGTGAATGGTCGAGTTTCATTCTAATTCTTTTGTTCATTAACTCACCATTCTAACATTGATCGTGCAACCCAGCCCGTATTTCGGGTGCACCTTTCAACCAATGATTAATTGCGTATGTTTTCCTCGAGCATACATCATTATGTCACTTGATCTGACAAATGTTATCTCCTTGGTCACACGATTGTGGAAATCCATCTTTTTGGAAATCTCGAGGAATTGTCATTGAGTCCATCAGCCACCCCTCATCCTCTCCTTGGTTTCATGATGAACTTTTGTTTCAGAACTCGCTCCCATAGTTCATTCCCTGAGTCTGAGGTATCCTGACACCAATCAGATCTAAATCTCGGTCATATATGATGGTTGGAACATTTTTCCAAGAGTTATAACACTGGTCTTTTATGACCAGGTAAGGTGATGATGCCCAGCACACCTGGCGGGATGACCTGTTGTTAAAGTTTCCTTATTAGCAAGGTTATCCATTCTTCCATGAGAAAATTGTAAGACTTATTCTACAAGTTTTTCCCGATGGATCCTTCCTGTATCCAAAGTCTCATCTTTGCTTGAAGACCATGTCAATGCTATCTCGAAACATGTCTGTGGTACTCCGATTTTCAATAAGAGCATTTGAAGAACAATGCTAAATTTTCTTTGTCCATTATCCAAACACCGTTGTATGGGTGATGTCATGAAATTTCTCTCCCCTTACCTAAAGGGTTTTCTACTTCTATCCAATCATGGATATCATGCTCTGCTTACCCTTGGGAAGGATATACCCCTGAAATATGTGTTTAAACACATTTTCCTTTCCATTGTTCTGTTAATCTGATAAACACCTTTTCCTTTCCATTGTTTTCTTTAACCTTTCTGGTGATCATTATGATCTAAGCAGTATTAATTCCCTGCTTATGTGAACACCTCGGTGTACAACCCTGTCAGTAAGACCCCGTTACTTTTGTTGATGACATTTCGGTAACCGCCGATGGATGAGAACTTTGCCTACTGGTCCGCCTTGTTTCAATGAGCAGCAAAATGGTTCTCTTCGTCCCTCGCCCTTGGTACTGATATTGTTGCCGACATAACTGATAGGCTATCCTCTAACATACCTTGCTTACATGATCGTGCAAGACGTCATCGCCCTTCCTACTTTTAACCCACATGGTGGGCCCATAACCCACCGGTCCCAGGATCGAAACATGACTCTCCTGTACACCCTGTTGTCAAAGTTATTCCTCGCGCTTGACTTGTTATGTTATTCACGGGCCACCTGCCAAGTGATCTATTCTGGTATCAAACGCAATACTTATTTTCGTTGCTCTGAACCCCCTTCACCTTCTGATTAGGCCATCCAACGATTGCCTGCCCATTGGAAACTTCTCATGGTACCTTCTTACTTTACTCTCGATATTTTCTTAAGTATCTATTCGAGAGTTACTCTTGTGATCATTCATGGGGTAACCCCTAGATGATTTCCCCTAATAGCATTCTATCGATGTTGGGCTGCCCCTTTCCTATTTGTAAGTACGATGAAGACTCTGAAGAAAGGATGATGACTTCATCATGTTGACCTGAAGCAGAGGTATGAAAACATCAACGTTATGGATCGACCTCTTCGAGAAGAGCAACCAAGACCAAGAAGACTCGTTAGAATTTTGTAACCAAATCCCTTCCCCCTTAGTCCCCTCTTAAATCTCGGGACGAGATTTCTTGTAGTGGAGGAGATTTGTGACGCCCGGGTAATTAAGCTACAGTAAATCTTTGTGAATGATGCCACGTCACCTCGATTACTGTTGCTAATATTGTGTTAGTTCGAAACCGATTCAAAATTCAAATTCAAAATCAAGCGAACAGCAAAAGTTTTCAAACGCTAAAACAAAAATGTTCTAAATGTGTCGGATAAATCATAGGTAATTGTGGTGGCGAAACCAAACTTTGACGAAGTGTTTAAAGGCTCTACAATAATTAAAACAGTAGGTAAAACAATTAAGTAAATACCTTTTATAGTTAATATAACATTTAACTAATTTAATTTGGCACTAAACTTTCTATGGCCCTGGTCTAACTTGATATGCTAATCTAGGTGCTAAAGGTGTGTTTTAAAAAACTAAAATAATTAGATTCTAAACTATAAACAGAAAAAGAAAAGTAAAACAAAAACAAAACAAAGCAAAGCAAAAAAAAGAAGCAAGACCCCCCTCCCCTGGGCCGTTCGGCCTAGCAGGGCACCAGGCCATTAGGCTGGCCCAGCCGCGCCCCTGCATAACCCCCCACCCCACAACCCTAGCCCAATACACCCAGGTTCCCCCACGATCCCCCACTCTCCCTCGTTCCCTCCCCGCGCCGTCACCCACGAAGACCACACACACACACGCATACGCACGGAGGAGGGGCGCCCCTGTTCGCTCCCCTCCTCTCGGAGCGCCCGCGCCCGAGGACAGTCGCCGCCCGCCGGCGCCGAGCGCCGCCCTCCGGCCTCCTCCTCGCGGCTCCCTTCCTCTCGCGCCTCCACGTCCTCCGACGCTGCCGCCCCGTCGCCCGACCCTGATGCATCGCCGCCCCGCCGCGCTTTCGTCCTCCTCCATGGCGTCGCCTCGCTGGACGCCCCCGCCGCCTCGACGCGCAGGACCCCATCGCCGAACCTCCCCATCCTCTCCCTTGCCGGACTACCCCAAGCCTCAACGCCCTCTTCCCGATAACGTGGGTGAGGACCTCGTCCTCCTCCCCTGTTCCGCCCTCTTAGCTGTAGAGCTTCGCCGCTCAGTCCACAGAGACCGATCTGGCCACCCCCCTCGTGTGTTGCCTCTCCGGCACCGCTGTTGCGATGCCGCGCCCGGCGCCCGTGCTCGCGCCGCCCGCGTAGTCCTGCCGCTGCTCGGCTCCCGCCTCTGCCTCCGCCGCGTCGCCCTGCCCTGCTGCGCTCCACCGTCGTTGCCCGCCCCCCCCCCTCGCTGGTCGCCACCCCACTCCTCGCGGCTCCGGTCGACTGCGCCGTGGTCGTCGGCGCGCGCCCTCCTGGGCGACCGAGTGCTCCCCGCGCCCTGGTGGCCTAGGGCACGCACGCCCGCACCCGTCGCCCACTAGGCCACTAGGGCCGTTGACAGCAGGGCCCGCCCCTGAAAACGAAAACGGAAATAAATTAATTAATTAATTAAAAATGGAAGGAAAATAATAATAATTAATTAATTAATTAATTAATTGCTTAATTAATCTAATTAAGTTTGTTTAATTAATTTAATGTTAATTAATCTGTTTAAGTTAGAACTAATTGATTTAGTTATCTCCGGTGACTATGACATGGGGGCCCACTGGTCAGTTTGACCAGTCAACAGTCAAACTTTGACTGCTGACTGGGCTACTGACTCAGCCCCCTGTCCCCACCAGTCAGCCCCATGTGTACACCTTTGGGTACACTTATGTGTACCCGTAGCATTTAGCTAGTTAATTTTCGAATTAATAATAACCCCAAAATTGATTAAAACTTTGAAAATTAATATAAAATAAACCGTAACTCGGATGGAGAAACTTCGTACATGAAAGTTGCTCAGAACGACGAGACGAATCCCGATACGCAGCTCGTTCGTCCGCTACACATCCCTAGCATAGCAAACACGCAACTTTCCCTCTCCGGTTCATCTGTCCGAAAACGCGAAACACCGGGGATACTTTCCCGGATGTTTCCCCCCTTCGCCGGTATCGCCTACTGATGCGTTAGGTCACCTCTAGCACCGCGTATTGCCATGTTATGCTTTGTTTTGCTTTGATTGCTCTATTATTTATTTGTGTTCCCCCTCCGTTACTTCTTTCCGGTAGACCTCGAGACCATCGCCGATACCCCCGTGATCGACTACATCGATGACGAACTCTTCTCTTGCCAGAGCAACCAGGCAAGCCCCCCCTTGATCACCAGATATCGCCTATTCTTCTCTATACTGCTTGCATTAGAGTAGTGTAGCATGTTACTGATTTCGGTTAATCCTATTCTGTTGCATAGCCTCTCATTATTGCTACAGTTGTTACCCTTACCTGCTATCCTACTGCTTAGTATAGGATGCTAGTGTTCCATCAGTGGCCCTACACTCTTGTCCGTCTGCCATGCTATACTATCGGGCCGTGATCACTAGGGAGGTGATCATGGGTATATACTTTATACTTTATATACATGACACATGTGGTGACTAAAGTCGGGTCAGCTCGTTGAGTACCCGCAAGTGATTCTGATGAGGGGGCTGAAAGGACAGGTGGCTCCATCCCGGTAGAGGTGGGCCTGGGTTCCTGACGGCCCCTGACTGTTACTTTGTGGTGGAGCGACAGGGCAGGTTGAGACCACCGAGGAGAGAGGTGGGCCTGGCCCTGGTCGGCGTCCGCGAATACTTAAAAATAACACTCTTAACGAGATCTTGGTATTTGATCTGAGTCTGGCCACTGGCCTATACGCACTAACCAACTACGCGGGAACAGTTATGGGCACTCGACGTCGTGGTATCAGCCGAAGCCTTCGTGACGTCAGCGACGGAGCGGCGCGCGCCGGATTGGACTGGAACGCCTGCTAGGCTAGGTCTGCTTTCGGCCGCCCTCGCAACGTGCAGGTGTGCAATGGGCGATGGGCCCAGACCCCTGCGCCATAGGATTTAGACCGGCGTGCTGACCTCTCTGCTGTGCCTAGGTGGGGCTGCGACGTGTTGATCCTCCGCGGCCGGGCATGACCTAGAAAAGTGTGTCCGGCCAAATGGGATCGAGCGTGTTGGGTTATGTGGTGCACCCCTGCAGGGAAGTTTATCTATTCGAATAGCCGTGTCCCTCGGTAAAAGGACGACCCGGAGTTGTACCTTGACCTTATGACAACTAGAACCGGATACTTAATAAAACACACCCTTCCAAGTGCCAGATACAACCCGGTGATCGCTCTCTAATAGGGCGATGAGGAGGGGATCGCCGGGTAGGATTATGCTATGCGATGCTACTTGGTGAACTTACCATCTACTCTCTTCTACATGCTGCAAGATGGAGGTGGCCAGAAGCGTAGTCTTCGACAGGATTAGTTATCCCTCTCTTATTCTGGCATTCTGCAGTTCAGTCCACCGATATGGCCCTTTACACATATACCCATGCATATGTAGTGTAGCTCCTTGCTTGCGAGTACTTTGGATGAATACTCACGGTTGCTTTTCTCCCTCTTTTCCCCCTTTCCCTTCTACCTGGTTGTCGCAACCAGATGCTGGAGCCCAGGAGCCAGACGCCACCGTCGACGACGACTCCTACTACACCAGAGGTGCCTACTAGTACGTGCAGGCCGCTGACGACGACCAGGAGTAGTTAGGAGGATCCCAGGAAGGAGGCATGCGCCTCTTTCGATCTGTATCCCAGTTTGTTCTAGCCATCTTATGGCAACTTGTTTAACTTATGTCTGTACTCAGATATTGTTGCTTCCGCTGACTCGTCTATGATCGAGCACTTGTATTCGAGCCCTCGAGGCCCCTGGCTTGTATTATGATGCTTGTATGACTTATTTATGTTTTAGAGTTGTGTTGCGATATCTTCCCGTGAGTCCCTGATCTTGATCGTACACGTTTGCGTGCATGATTAGTGCACGATTGAATCAGGGGCGTCAGAGTAGCGAGCCCCACTCGCCTATGTGACTGGTGACGTGTATCGCGCCGGCGCTCGATGGTGGTTCGAGCGTCTTCATGGGCTCGCTCCCGAAGAACTTGGCGCTGGTCGTGGTGGAGACGTTATCACCAGCGTCATCTCGACGGATCGACATTCGCAGTGGCTGGCGTGGAGGAGGGGAGTGCACCGTGGCCGCAGCACCTCCGCCCCCCCCCCCCACCGCTGGCGTGCGGTGGTTCGATGGAGCGCTGGCCTGAGGCCCCCGGTGGCTGCGGCTCGTCTTTGTTGGCGACACCGACGAGGCTCCGGATGGTGGCTCTCCACTCGTCGAGCTTGTCTGCGGCAGGAGGGAAGTCAAAGAGCAGCTGTGTGCGCGCCAAAGCTTCTGCTGGCGTGGGTGGCGGCGAAAGCTGCGTGGACCGTGGCGTGCTCCGACTTCTAACCATGTTAGAAGGAGCTCTGCCACGGCCCGGCGGCTGTGTGCCATTTTTGCCAGCACTTCGGCGGGCATGCTGGCCTCCTTCGTCCCACAAATGATGCACAGGACTCTTCCCACGACGGTGTGCAGGGTCACCAGCGTGGTGACGCTGCTCGTCGCGCACACCCTGGGAAGAGCAAGCTGTGGGCGCCGGGGTGGGCGTCTTGGAGGTCGCCGCGCCACCCGTGGGTGGCACGGCGACGCCCCCAGAGGACCCCGTGCTGCCTGCGGGGGGCCCAGCTCCGCCTCTGGATTTGGCGGCGTGCGGCCCGTCATCTTGCGCATGAACGACGCCGCTCGCCAGGCTCGGACTGCCAGAGCGATGTTGGTGCTCGCGGGCCGCGCCTCGGGTTTTGTCCGCGACCGGCCCGCTACTCGCCCGCACCGGTACGGGCCGTCCAGCTCCCGACGAACCGACCGCCGTGGCCGCCTTCTTCTTGGGAGCCATGACGATGAAGAACTGCTAGGCTAACTGCTAAACCGGATTTTCACAACTGCGCCCCCCCTACCTTGCGCGCCAAAGATGTCGGTGGAAACGACACCTATGGGATCACTGGGATCCCTTCTACGGTTGGTGGGCGCGAGGTTGTGCAAAGAGCGGGTCTGACATGAAGCACACGGATCGTTCACCCAGGTTCGGGCCGCGGAGATGCGTAATACCCTAGTCCTGCTTTGGTAGATGTATTTGAGTGTTCTTGTGTTCTTGAGCTAGCTACGGGGTGCAACTTGCCCAAAAGATTGGAATCCTCCTCCTGGTCACCTCGGGCCTCCTTTTATAGGCAAAAAGGGGTTGCCACAGTGGAACACAGGAGGTGGAAAGGTCTACAGTGGATGAGACTATCCTCTGGCACCATCGGACAAACGCATTTAATGCGCTGCCGACATGCCCCTCTTATTTTATCGGGGACGGCAAGGAAGCACGTCCCAGCTGTCGCCGCCTCGCCTGGCTTCGACACGCGTCCGAGCTGACGAGGCGTCGTGGCGCCATGTTGGCTGGTTGCTGGGCTGGCGTGGTGGTGGAGCCTTCACGAAGACCTGCATGCTACCACGCATGTGCTTGCTGAGTCGGTCGTGGTGGCCGCCCGTCGCCACGCAGGTGCCTGCTCAACTGGTTGAGCTGGCAGCTGCATGGGGACGGCGGTGGAGCCTTGGCTGACGCGGGCCTGGCCGTGGCCCCGTAGGTGTCCTCGGCAAGGGCCCAGCAAGGGTCCTGCCGCGGCACCGCGGTCGTCCTCGGCAAGGGTCTTGCCAGGGGTCTTGTGGATTTCCTTGGCGGGGATCCCGCCAAGGATCATCGTCTTCTGATCCTCATCTGATCTTGTGTGTTTGTGGTCTTGACGAAGATCTGCATGCCACCTCAGAGGCGCCTCCCGAGCCTTGGTTCCGATGTAGTTGGTTGATGGTGTTGGAGCCCGTGGGCTCAAGGGTGGCCTGCTCTGTGGGCATCGGGCAAGTTGCCCCGGCAAGGCTCTTGCCGGGGCGGCTCTTGCCGGGGCCGCGGAGGCTGCCCCGACAAGGGTCTTGCCGGGGGAGTCCACCTCGCCCTCTTGCTCTTTTGTGTTGTCTGGGTCTTGGCGTTGCCTCTTGTTGCCTCGTGCCTTCGGCTTCCCTCCTCTGTCCTGCTTAGTGTGGCCGTGGGCGCGGCTCCGTCTGCCCGAGCACAAGTAAAGAGGTAAAAAAGGAATGCCCCTACTTTTATACACCGAGATAGTTCAATGCCAATCGCATACAAAGTGGCAGCCCCAACTCTGGCGGCTGCGGCGGCCCAGATCCATCCTCAAGCTAGGCAAAGTCAGAAAATCTCCGATGGCTCCTGACTGTCATGTCGTCGGCGGCGCGGTTTGAGGCAGACCAAATCAGATCTCCTCGGCTACTATGCTCCACCCCGCAGTGTGCTCGTACAGGCTCGCAACCTCTCATCTGAATCTTCGTTAGCTGTCGGTTCGTCGCCTCCTCTCTCTCTCTCTCTCTCTCTCTCTCTCTCTCTCTCTCTCTCTCTCACGCACCAGGATCACCTCTTGTCCTCCTCCCCCTCGTCAGCGGCAAATAGATGTTAACTTTGTTTGCTATTTGTGTTGCATCCCAATTTAACTTATCTGTACAGTTCTATTTTCCTGCACTTGTTCATGTCAAATCTGCTTGTGTGTGCATGATGCATTTAGTAACTTCGATTTGATGGTGTATTGCTCCTGTTCTTGGTGGTTTCGTACTGTAATTTGGAAATTTTGTTTCACTGTTAAGTACTCTATAGAACTAAGTTAGAAGGTTGAGGACGGTTGGATAATCTTAGGGTCTTGAAGTTTACGATAATTCACTAAAAAATTCAGTACCCACAGTTCGATATACAGAGTCAGTAGCTTGACAAGCTTGAAAGGAAGTAAACTGATTGTACTAGACAGAAAAAAATGAAATTGGTCCATTTATCGGCATATCCAAATTTGGATTCATGTTACTTTGGATCTTTCCAGTAATAACATGTTCCAGTTATATGTAAAACTAGCTCTCAAAGTATTAAAGATGATGGTATACATCCATTTTAATTATGAGTACACACTTTGAGAGCAGTGCCAAGTAAAAATGACAACATTAGCACGCCAGGACCGGCAAGTAAGATATGTGTGCCATGCATTTCTTCATAAATCATAATCAACATTATACTGTTTTAATACAGATTAAACAAGGATATATGTAGCTGCTGTGCTATACCAAGCACTAATATTTGAGAAAGCAAAACATAGTGCACAAAAAGTATTTTAACAGGGAACAATAGGAAATGTCATAGTATATAGATTATATTCCCAAAATGGTGGCATCGTGGGCAAACAATTTGTGCATCGTAAATACTCAGGGTCAACAATAGGAAGTGTCACGGTATACATTCTGATTCACAAACTGTTGCTGTAGGTTATGTTCTTTATCTTGTCCATGTGCCTAACGTCTGACTTTAAAAGATGATATCATTTCTAACTATGCAATTCTCATCTCAGAATCCAGTAATGGAGGGGAGAAGCGTGACATCGCCTTTAGGAGACCCCATGGTTGCAATGACCACAGCATGTGCACCAGCACTATAAGATGAGAACATCGGTCTAAGAAAGTACATTGATGTACCTAACATTCTGTTAATCCCTTGTGTGATGTTGTTCTCCAAAAAAAATTGTAGCCGTGGAATCGATCAACAACGTTCGAAATCAAGATTACAGTGATGCTACCTCGTTTGCAGAGATAAATTCCCCATGCTTCTCATTGATGATTTCAGTAGTCCAAAAAAGATACAATCATTCTCTCAAGAGTTACCTATACTGCTCACAACCTGCAATACTAGTTGAATGTGCATTGCATCTGTCTAGTAGTAGTTGAATTTGAGTTTGCTTCCAAATATATTACTACATGTGACAGAAAATGAGACCTCATAAGTAAATGGCATGTAGTATTTCACAGATCAATATGGTATCGTGTTTGTGACATAAGGTCGATGATATTAAACTTAGAATTTGTGTTGCAGGGTTCTCTATATAAGCCCCAGTGTAATATCATGCTTCTGCAGGGCAGTCATAAAACTCCCTTTAGCTCGATGCCACTTGTTTGCCGTTCTCATTTATGCTTTTGACTAATCCTTGAAATTGTAATATAATGATCATAGGTATATGCATGCCCATGCAAGCTTTAACCATGTGTGAATCTGTAGCCTATATTCCTATTTTCTCCAGGTGACCCGTCCAAGACGTGGCGCCTTGTCCAAATAGATAAATCTCAGCCTCACTTCATGCATAATACGAGAACAAAATTAGCTGTTGCAAAAGGTGAAAAAGGAAGTTCAGCTACTATTTTCTGTTGCAACAGTAGGGAAACTGTTGTGATAAATTGAGTTGAAATATATAGAAGCCATGATAGTCTTATAGTGTCAAAAACGCTCTTATATTATGTGCTAGCTACTACTCAGCAAACACTACAGAAATGTATGTGCATGACTGAACCATAATTCGAAGCTTTACAACCTTTCAGTCCGTAAGAGAACATAATTATTTCTATTTCTTGCCTTGTGATGTAAACTATAATTGTTTTTCTTGTATTTGTAGATGGATGATGCTCTGACAATGGGAAACATCAGGACTACAGATGGACAAAAGAAGATTTTCTCAAAGTCTTCCCTTCCTTAAGATTGCAAGAACTTCTCAGCATACGCCTAAACCTGTCTTGTGTCCAACCGAATCATGTTTGTTTGGTTTGATCTCTCCCAGCACATGAAGCTTGGTGAGCAAGAAGCAGTTCTAGGGAAAGGCTAGAGCTTTTCTGTCATGTACCATCAATATAGTAAAGCTGGTCTTTTTTAAAATAGCAATGCCAGTTGAATAGTGATTGTATTAGTCCCTAATAGTGTCTTGCTTGCCGTGTACTAAAAATGGTGCTACCATGTATCATCAAGATATATACGAATGTATGTCTTTTATGTTAGTCCAGACCGCGGACTAACATTTAGTTATGCTTAAAAGGGGTGGCTTAATTTTCTGTATGTACTCACATATTTGTGATACATATTGACACACTTTGTAGTGACAAACATATTCAACTTCCTTGTGTAATTAGTGGTGTAGTACAAGCCACTAATGTACCGAAATATACATGGATTTCATGTAGATATGCGCAAAGATTTTTATTATAAAACTAACAAGATATGGGGCATCATCACTGTGCAGATTAAGTGGTTTTTGGACAGAACTGCACATCTATAAATGGTCACTGGACATAACGAATGGAGAAGAAGATGATATGTTCAGGTGGTTGCTGCAAAAGTTCTATTATATAACTGACTGTCGGTAGGGGGGTTTTCATAAAAATACATTAAGTGGATTGAAACCCCCTCAACCAAAATCGGTGCCATCCACCTCTGATCCAACGGCTCAGGGCTGTTTTTTCTATTCTTTCACCACAGGCCCTTTTTCTATCCTAGTCACTCTCCATCCATAGAGCCCCAATTGGGGTGATGAGCAAGAAAACCAAAATGTTGTTGGAGGTAACGTTCCGAAGTCCAATGAGGCATCAACCATATTAGATCACTTGCAAAAAAGTGTACACCGTGAGTTGTACCCGGGCTTCAGCGGTCAATCGGCACTATCCTTTGTTTTGAAGTTGATACACCTCAAAGATCTCAACCATTGGGGCAAAAATATCATTTGACATGTTACTCAAGCTTCATAAGGAGGCTTTGCCAACCAATGACTCACTCTTAGCCACGTATTACAAAGAGAATAAGGTGTTGAGAGATCTTGGGTTGGAACCTATTTGCAACCACTTCGAAGGAAAATTGGTTTCTTGGGCCACATGAGGTACTTGCCTACTCCCCATAGGTGGCACAGAAGTAAGGCCTTCAACACTTGAATGATACATGCAATAGCGTAGTAAAGCGGCATGCATGGTACACATTGTCCTTGCCGATAGCTGCCTGGGGGAGCAAATAGCTGTCCGTCGAACCATGTGGTATTTTTGTGCCAAAAGAAACAAGAGCACACTATATCAAACTTGATCTGTCGACACTTTTGATGCTAGAGCTATAAAGAAGGGTTTTGTTGGTATTTCAATGTGAATTTGGAAAATTAGGGAAACATGTAAGGATGCATGTTTTGGGAAATAATATCCTTCAGAAACATGTAATGATGCATGCTCTACTATGTAAGCATAGTAGCATATTGAACGTTCTGCAATACTTACATAGTAGCATTACTGATTGTTTTGCAATCTAATTCAGTAAGCATATTATAAATGCGCATAGTGATTAAACAACTTTCATAATACAACCGAACTCTAACACATTCTAGCAATTACTTTGTTCATCATACATCTATATCTAAAGCAGTTCTTTGCATTGTCTAAAAATCATACATACAAATCATATATGAAACATTTCAGGTACAATCATGGAAGCCTTGAAATCTCTCTGGAAGGGTCAGAAAAATCATGGTTAGGGAGCTTTTAGCACTGCTAAATCGAGCTTGCAACTCCTATGGTAGTAGAATAAGCTCCACAGGTTTCTTGTAGTGTATTCTCATCGTAGCCTCATTAACGTTCTCATCATAGCCTCATTAACGTTCTGTTCTTCCTGCAAGAAGTTCAAAATGGAAGGCTTGTTGCAAATTACAAAGTAGTATGGTATTGTTGATCAGAATATCTAGGCAGAAAACTTACTTCTTGTTGAATTTTCTTCTCACTTAAGCTTCTAGCACTCGATATTGAACAACGTAGGTTGTGGTTTTGCAGAAAGGACAACTGCATTGCTAGTTAAGGACCCCCCACACTGAATTCAGACACAACAATGAAGGCAAGATATTCTCCCCAACAATATTTTTTTTGAAACCGAGGCAAATGGTTTGCCTCATTCATTAATTAAGAGAGGGAAATAATTCGAAATACATCACACTGGCTCCACATCATAGCCCATCAGCGAGAGAAAAACATCACCAACACCAACTCAGAAAAGAGAAGGATTACTCTCGCGGCATAATGGTGTTCAGATGCCAACCTCCTGCCGTGATCCAAAGCCTTGCCTCGTCCTGGATGAGCTTTAGAATGTAGAACGGTTGTGTGGATTTCTTACGAAACACCCTAGCATTTCTCTCATTCCAAATAACCCAAGAGACCAACATTGTTAGGGAAGCCATAGCCTTCCAGTTTGCAGTATTGGGCTTTGACATATTGGTCCACCAACTCTTCATGTTGTGTTCTATCACCCATCTATTATTGATCTCAAGCGAACCTAGGCGGCTAGGCCCGACCACTCCTTGACCATCTGCCAAACCCTCATCATGTACCAGCATTTGTAGAAAAGGTGGGCCGAAGTTTTATTGGCCCGCTTGCAAAGGGTGCAAAGTATTTTACAGTATGAAACGGTTCGTTCCCAATCCACACGCTGCACGGAGCATTGGGGATCGAATTTATTAGAGATGTTTATAGGACACATATGCAGAGTATTGCACAGTAGATAGGTAGCAAAACAAGATACTGGACAGCTCTGAAACCCTTTCGATGACATTAGCTGCATGAAGCACTCTGCAGGACAATGAAACAGGGCAGTATAATTGAAAACTTTTCAAATCATTGCAGCAAAAAACTTCTCTTGGATGTACTGTATCAATTTTTTTATTTAAAAATAAGGGCATGGACCATGTTTTATGAACACGGTGTAATTTTGCAGTTCCCAGTTCACTTGGCCTAACGTAGGAATTTTCTGAATTTCAGTACAATTTCTTGCAAAAATTTGGAAAGAAATCAAGGGGAATTGTAACGGGTCGCGTAGAACTGCATCGATCGATCGACGGAGGACTATAAATCATGACAACAACACAACGGAGAAGACCAACTCTCCGAAGCAGACAAGCAGTGAGTGGAATGATAAAGCGTGCGTACGTGGAAGCAGATAGGGCACTCCACGGTGCGTTTGTCTTCCTCGGCGGCGTCGAAGCACGACACAAGGTCGCCAGAGCCGGTCGGAGTCCGGGTCCGAGAGCTGCCGGACAAGGCAACACACACGTACGCTCCCAGGGAGCCGGATCCTCTAACATGCTCAAGGGATGTCACAGAGCTACAATGTTCTTCTTGTGTAAAAAAGACAGGGAAAGACAGGGAGCTTGTGAAATTGAAATAGTTCTTTTGAAAAGAGTAAAATGAGTATTTCAAAATTTGAAATGAGTCTTCTAAAATTAAACTTGGTATGTCACGAATTGAAATTGATCTATTAGAAATGGAAACCTGTCTTTTGATACTTGAAATGAGCACTGTTCATGGGCTAAGCCTCAAGGGAAGTCAGGTTACTGTAGCTTACCTGACTTCCCTTCGAATGTTAGAGGATCCAGCTCCGCCTCCTAGTGGATCGGTAGACAAGCTGACCCACCGCCCACGGCCCCAGTTTTAAAATCTTGGAATCATCAACCGGCAGGTTCAAGGCTACCAACACAAACTGGCCATCAGCTTGCTCAGACTAAACTTGCAAGCATTTGCTTCACCAAAAACTACAAAGCAATCTCACAACAAAGACAATTTTACCCTTACTCGCAAAAATAAAAATTTACCCCTGCAAAAAAATGACAATACTTTAGGGAATAATATTTAGAAACAAAAAAAGGTTGGTATTCCATCGCCGGGGCTTGAACCCGGGTCTCTCAGGTGAGAGCCGAGTATCGTAACCACATATACTACAACGGAATGGTGATTCTAAAAATGCTAGAGTCTTTCTGTTGTGCGCACCGCACAAATTAGCACCAGTGGAGGTCAAGCCATATTCCTGACATCACAAAACAGCACGAACGATAGGGCTGGGCACGAGCTGAATCGCAGCTTTGCTCGATTCAGACATGGCTAGAAAAGATCTACAAACCGAGAACAAACTACGTTTGCTTTATTTGATCCATTACATATTTGAATTCAGCCATGCATGCGAACACATGGATTGTTCCAAATTCAGACAAAGTGGATACCAATAACCCAAGCAAACATATGATGTGTTGGTCTTGGGCAAAATTCCAGCAATCTGCCTGCCTCCCTGAGTTGAGCAGCCATACCGCATATGCAGGTACGCAACTGATCAAATATTCAAATACCACCATGAACTAGTCGTCAGCTCATCGTTCGTCAAGTATAGCTTCCACGGCTTAGCTTTCACCAAGCACTGCAGAAAGATATCTCAAATTGTCTGTTGCTAACACAACATCCTGCGGCATTAAAACCACTGAAGAAATGAATGTGATTTCTTGTGTGGACTTCCAGAAAGACGAGAAATCCAAACAAATGACCAGAAAACTAATTATGTGGCAAGGGCTTTGTTGCTAACTACAGAAAGACATCGGAAAGAACCCACACAACTTTTCTAGTACGAACTCTCACAAAACGCACAAACTATGTGACAACTTTTATATATCCAAAAAAATGTCCAGAAAACTAGTTAGGTCGTCAGTCCATAACTATGCCCCCGGAAAAATTAATCAAGCATCTTTTGATTTATCTCAAAACAACTCAACTTGAATGTTGAAGTGCACATTATGTAAACTTGATGAATTTTATTTCTTACTTTTCTTCATAACAATGTTGACTGAATGACGTAAGGATTGAAAACCTTAAATTGTAAATTATCTACTAAATAAGTTGTCTTCCATCTCAACTTCAAGTGAAAAACCGTTGAAAATTCAGATTATAAATTGAAAAGGAGCAAATTTAACATGATAAAGTATCTCAATACAATTTGAATGTTATAATCTTGTATGTCTCAATTCTCATATGAAATTCTTATGCGGCACTGAGACTATAATGATTTATCACATTTCAAAAAAATGATCTATCTAAATGGTGATGCTTTGTAGCACGATGTCATGAAAAAAGGGGTTGAGCTGGGACGGAAACTCCATACCGGAGTAACAACCAGCTTAGAAACTGAGAATTCTCTCTACAAATTCGTGAAATTGTATATTTTCAGCAGCTGGAGGCGGCCAAGGAGGAGTACATCTGCGCCATAGTTGGGTCTGGCCATCGGAGCATTAGCAGATTGGCGGCAGGGTTGTTCTTCTGAAGCCGGTGGAGTAAGCAAATGAATAACAAAAAATTAACGAGTAGGGTCATCATATGATAAGACCTGAATCAATTGGAAAGCCATAATACGAAAGCTCAACGTACCAACATGTTCAAAGTGAACATAATATAATATGGCAACACGCTATCTCACAAGTCTTTTACAAATGTCAACGATGGCCGTATTATCCACGAGACATCAATGAATCCAAGATACAACTAAGTATACAAATCGGGAGTTGAAAGCATCACAATCGTACATTACTTAATGTTACAAAATGCATATAAACTAAGAATGATAATCACACTCTTAATAGATGATGCTTTAAAAAATGGATGGAATGACCAGGGCCGTCCTAGAAATTCGGGGCCCCGGTGCAAAAAGCAAAATGGGACCCTAATTTTTATTAAAAAAAATAACTCAAGCATGATCTCACTTGATTATATATTTAAAATTTATGTAACATCGTACAATACTTAGAAATTTATCAAATATCGATGCAAAAACAAAAGATATAACTAAAGCAATAAAACTGACCTCATTGTGCGGAAAAGTGTCATCTGTCTTGTGTTCCTTGAAATCTCCAATTATATCTTCACAATTACTCTTCTCAAAGACATTATTTTCAATTCTATTGTCGCCAATTCATTGTGTCCTTTTTGTGTCATAGTACAACGCAAGTAGAAATTCAACAATATTAGTATTTGGAGTTTGATTTTCAAAATTAGTGTGTGATCCTTCCACAACAAATTTATCAAGAGCACCCCTTTGAGATTGAGCTCTTCTAGTCTTCGTCTCTTCCTATGCCTTTTAGCAGTAGAATAATATATACTTCCTATTTCTAGAATGCATGATGATTCTTATTTATAAACCAAAAATAATAATATTAATCCATTGGAACTCATGATTATAGGCTTAGCGGAATAGAAAAAAGATTGAAGCTTGATTTTGAACGAGCAACTATTGAAAAATCTTGGATGTGTGACCCTATATTCCCCCAAACAATTCAACTGCAGAGCAATTTTCTGAAAAATAATAATAATATGATATGGGAGCAGTAGGGATTTGCAGTTTGTATCCATCAAAATTAGAAAAAAAAAAAGTAGTAGCTTGTAGGGCACGGATTACTTGAACGCCACTGGTCACCTGTGTTCGGAACGGCGCAGTGGTGTCGGCTGGCGCCTGATATTTCAGTGCAGTTTCGGCGCTGCCGGCCGCGTGTGGCCTGCTAATTTCCGATCTACAGAGAGAGACAGATGGCCGATTTCAATCGGGTCGAAAGACAGGCAAGAAATCTATATACGTTTTTTTAAGGCCAGAAATCTATGTACGTAATGCCTTTTCGTCTCGCGATCGATCGATGAGATTCAGATCGTTTCGTAATGCCTTTTCGCCTTATGCGCCGCAAGAGGAAACCAGCGCCCACACGCCTGGCTAAGTGGGCCGGCCCATGAACGAGCCGACGAGCTCGTACGACGCCTGCTTCCGCAGCTATCCCGCTCGATCGTTTCGTTTACTCGAAAGAAAACAAGAAAAAACGCTCGATCGTTTCATGGTAGACCTGTGAGCCATTGACCATTGACTTCCGAGATTTTTTTTCGAAATTTAAAAAAAAGTTCATCAAACTTTAAAAAAGTTCACGAATTACAAAAAAGTTCACCAATTTTGATAAAAGCTTCATGAATTTAAAAAAAAGTTCAACAAAATTTGGAAAAAGTTCAAGAAATTTAGAAAAAGTTCATTGAATTTTGAAAAAGTTCACCTAATTCTGAAAAAAGTTCATCAGTTTTAAAAAAAGTTCATCTAATTTGAAAAAAGTTCATCGGTTTTGAAAAAAGTTAATCAAATTTGAAAAATAGTTCATCTAATTTGGAAAAAAGTTCATCAAATTTGAAAAAAGTTCAACGCATTTGACAAAAGTTGATCGATGTTAAGAAAAAGTTCACGAATTTCAAAAAAAGTTCATCAAACCCAGGGAGAAGAAAAACAAAAAATAAAAAACGAAAGAGAAAACCAGAAAAAGGAAAACAGAAGAAAAACAGAAGAAAGTAAAATGCGTGGAAACATGAAAGTAGAACGTCCAGTTGGGGGTGGCGGGGTGGTTATGCAGCTTAGTGTTAAGCAGGAGGTCCCGGGTTCGAATCAAAGCTCTAACAGATTTTTTTCGCGATTTGAAAACCAGAGGAAAAAATCTAGATGGGCCGGCCCAGCGGGGGTATGCGCCCGATTGCGAGTTGTACTGTACCGGGCGCATAGGGCGCCAAATAGGATTTTGGCGGCAACATGGGCCCAAAACTGAAACGTAAACACTTGACCAATACATATTTTTGGACCCAAATTGGGGCCCCTGAGGCCCCTCAACGGCCCTGAGAATGACTCAACATAAAAGGTAAAATGATAGGCCCTTTATAGAGGGAAGCAGAAATTGTCATGCGCGTATTTGTAGTATTGAAAGGGTGGTTCAGCTCTTATTGCCAACGTTTTGGGTTAACGCTCAAGATTTTACCATAGGAGATACATACATTTCCCATTGCCCCTTGTAATTGTGCGAGGTATCACACACTCTATTTTATATATCTTTAGTTTCAAAAAGATTTGTCCTCCTTCCACTTTAAGAATTGGAGACCTTTTATTTAGTAGGCCTTTTCCTGCATTTTTTATTGTCCAGAACCATCATTATGAGATCGTGGAAAACAGAACATGTTTACGATCATCTAAGCAATGTGAAACATTTATAGTGTATTTACTTTTTCTTAATGCACCAATGGAAATTTACTTTTAATATATTTACCAATGTTACAAATAAGTAGGTATGGTGGACTCTTATGGCAAAACCTGGCACAAGGATTTGGCACAAGCAGAATTCATGGCTAGTATACATGAAGACTAGCAAAATACTAGGAAGCGACCAACTGGAGAGCATGAACATCATAATCATGCATTTTGAACATGTAATCATTACGTGGTAATATGAATATGATACTAAACAAAAGTTATAATACTATCGAGGCCGATTTAAACTTTTGATAACAAGTGTAAACATGTTCCAAGTCAGTCAACTGGAACATTCAAAGGGAGATACCATGCTAATATACCTCATTATGATTCATTTTGAATGCCCATTGATATTTTAGATGACACAATATAACTCTCTAATAAATAAATACTTAGCATGGGAAAGCATAAATCGCCAAACTTCAGTTGAGCCGGAGACATGCTACTGCGAGGAGAGAGAGGCACTACTGCGAGACTTGGCGGTGATGTGGTTGTGTGCCCACATGGTTTACCAACTGTGCTCCCGAGCAAGTCGGCGCGCTGTGAAGGATTTTTGTTGCATTAATTGGAGACAAGGAAGATGTTGTCGGACTTCACTCCAATTGGCTAAGTGCTTGGGTCTCGCCTTAACTTTTATTAGTGCCCAACCAAGTACAAGAAGCTTGTTTGGTTGAAAAGGTGGAGGTATAAACTCAAGCAAACATCTATAGTTGTTAAAGAAAAAGTACAGCAATCCAATTGCTGGTCTCCATCCACCTTCACTAGTAGAAAACAGGGCTTAGGTCACAGGACAGTTTTCACATTAGACCCGGTTCATTCACGAACCGGGACTAATGTGAGCACTGGTCCCGGTTCATGCGGCCAGGGACCTGCCGGGCCTCGTGGGGGCATTGGTCCCGGTTCGTCCGGACCCTTTGGTCCCGGTTGGTGGGACAAACCGGGACCAATGGGCCACGCTCCTGGCCCACCACCCTTTAGTCCCGGTTCCTACCACAAACCGGGACTAAAGGCCTGGTCCTAGTTGCGGCCTTTAGTCCCGGTTTGTGGTAGGAACCGGGACTAAAGGGTTGGTCCTACTTGCGGCTAGTGTTTAGTCCCACCTCGCCAACCGAAGGGCGCTCACATCAGTTTATAAGGCCGTCCCTCTCTGCCTTGTTGAGCTTCTCTTAAAGTGAAAATAGATGCCCTTATACAGGGAATTTGACCTAAATTCACAGTAAATTTCATAGAAATTTATTATGAATTTAGGTTGAATTTTCTCTATAAGCGCATCTATGTTCATTTTTTTATATTTATAAAATAAATAAACCTTAATAAAATAAATAAAACTAAATAAACCTTAATAAAATAAAATAAAATAAACTATAGTAACTACAATAAATAAACCTTAATAAATTAAGTAAAAATAGCAGCAGTAAAATAAACAAAAATAGCAGCAGTAAAATAAATAAAAATAAAATAATTAAAGTAAAATACATAAGTAATTAGAAATAAAATAAATAAGTTTTTTGTTGTAAGTAGAAACAAAACAAAACAAATAAAGCAAAAGAGAAAAAAACAGAGGAAAAAAATTATGCCACCTACTGGGCCACCACGGCCTGAATACGACTAGAAACCCATCCATGGGCCAGGATTCAGGCCCGCAGAAGGCCCAGTAGGCCCCACAGGCAAAGAGAACATTTAGGCCCGAAAGCCTGCAGTTGAGAGGAGTTCGAGAGGGTGGGCGCAGCAGCGCTTATAAACCACTCTCGAGCTCTCTCAACTAGCGAGGTGGGACTAAACTTTTGACGCGGGGCAGCACAAGGCCTTTGGTCCCGGTTGGTGCCACGAACCGGGACCAATGCCCCCTTTAGTCCCGGTTGGTGCCACCAATCGGGACCAATGAGTTCCCTATATATACCCCATCGTCACAGCAGAGCACTCCAGAGTGCTCTGTTTTTTCTGGCCGGCGAGGGGAGGGCATTTGGGTGCTCTAGCTCACCTCCTATGCACATGAGGTGTTCGATGAAATGTCTGAGCCACACTAGTTAATCTTTGTCCTCTCGAAACTCGACCTCCGAGCTCCATTTTCCCCGAGATTTGTCTAGGTTTAGCGGTCTGTCACGTCCCGTCCCCGTCTTCACCGCCGTCGATCGCCCGCGCCGATCTCGTCGCCAGCACCACCGTGGTGAGCCTCTTGTTCTTATCTTCTTTCTGAAAGGAAAAAAATTCTTACTTTAGATAGTTATTTGTCTAATTTTGTTACTTTTATTATTCCTTCTTATTACATAGTGCGATGGTTTTGGTATCCGCCCCCGTCGGCCCTCGTCCTGTCTATGATTCGGATGTGGTATATATTATCTTTTTATAACTATTTGGTTCATTTATTGTTTATGACAAATATACCGACCAACGTGACATAGATTTTATTTATCCAGGAGGTGGTTGAACCGGAAATTCTAACCGACCCTATTGTCGAGAGGTTAAATTTAGTTGAAGAAGAAAACAATTACTTGAAGGAAAAAATAAAAAATTTGAGGAGGAGAAGATGATATTGGAGTTGCATGTTGCGGATGTCGTCGATGATCACAAGATCAAGATGGATGCAATGCGCTTGAAGATTAGAAAGATTAGAAAATATGTCATTCATACCGAGGCTTGGTATCATTATGCCGTTGGATCAATTGTTACCTTGGTTGCGATTATGATCGCATTTGTTTTCGCATTGAAATGTTTTACATAGTTTCAATGTATGGTTTAATTAATTAGATGCTCTGGAGAGCTATATATATGTTGTTAGATGAGAACTATGTATGTACTTTGGTTCTAATGTGATGATGAACTTCTATTAATTTGGTCACTTAATTATCTATTCATGATGTTCTGTAATGGTTTTTGACACACTTAATTATATATAATGCACGCAGATGAACCGGCAATGGATGTACGGTGACAGACACACCTCCGAGTATATTAAGGGCGTGCATGATTTTCTCGAAGTGGCTGAGGCAAACAAGCAGAATGGTTTTATGTGTTGTCCATGCCCTATATGTGGGAATACGAAGTCTTACTCTGACCGGAAAATCCTTCACACCCACCTGCTTTACAAGGGTTTCATGCCACACTATAATGTTTGGACGAGGCACGGAGAAATAGGGGTTATGATGGAAGACGGTGAAGAAGAAGAGGACAATGACAACTATGTGCCCCCTGAATACGGTGATGCTGCAACGGGGGAAGCTGCTGAAGATCAAGAGGAACCAGACGATGTGCCCAATGATGCTGCAAGGGGGGAAGCTGCTGAAGATCAAGAGGAACCAGTGCCCGATGATGATAATCTCCGCCGGGTCATAGTCGATGCAAGGACGCAATGTGAAAGTCAAAAGGAGAAGCTGAAGTTCGATCGCATGTTAGAGGATCACAAAAAAGGGTTGTACCCCAATTGCGAAGATGGCAACACAAAGCTCGGTACCATACTGGAATTGCTGCAGTGGAAGGCAGAGAATGTTGTGCCTGACAAAGGATTTGAGAAGCTATTGAAAATATTGAAGAAGAAGCTTCCAAAGGATAACGAATTGCCCGACAGTACATACGCAGCAAAGAAGGTCGTATGCCCTCTAGGATTGGAGGTGCAGAAGATACATGCATGCCCTAATGACTGCATCCTCTACCGCGGTGCGTACAAGGATCTGAACGCATGCCCGGTATGCGGTGCATTGCGGTATAAGATCAGACGAGATGACCCTGGTGATGTTGACGGCGAGCCCCCCAGGAAGAGGGTTCCTGCGAAGGTGATGTGGTATGCTCCTATAATACCACGGTTGAAACGTCTGTTCAGAAACGAAGAGCATGCCAAGTTGATGCGATGGCACAGTGAGGACCGTAAGAAAGACGGGAAGTTGAGAGCACCCGCTGATGGGTCGCAGTGGAGAAAAATCAAGAGAAAGTACTGGGCTGAGTTTGCAGCTGACCCAAGGAACGTATGGTTTGCTTTAAGCGCGGATGGCATTAATCCTTTCGGGGAGCAGAGCAGCAATCACAGCACCTGGCCCGTGACTCTATGTATGTATAACCTTCCTCCTTGGATGTGCATGAAGCGGAAGTTCATTATGATGCCAGTTCTCATCCAAGGCCCTAAGCAACCCGGCAACGACATTGATGTGTACCTAAGGCCATTAGTTGAAGAACTTTTACAGCTGTCGAATGGAAATGGTGTACGTACGTGGGATGAGCACAAACAGGAGGAATTTAACCTGCACGCGTTGCTGTTTGTAACCATCAACGATTGGCCCGCTCTCAGTAACCTTTCAGGATAGACAAACAAGGGATACCACGCATGCACGCACTGTTTAGATGACACTGAAAGTATATACCTGGACAAAAGCAGGAAGAATGTGTACCTGGGCCATCGTCGATTTCTTCCGACCAACCATCAATGTCGAAAGAAAGGCAAGCATTTCAAAGGCGAGGCAGATCACCGGAAGAAGCCCGCCATGCGTACCGGTGATCATGTACTTGCTATAGTCAATGATTTACACGTAATCTTTGGAAAGGGTCCCGGCGGACTAGCTGTTCCGAATGACGCTGAGGGACACGCACCCATGTGGAAGAAGAAATCTATATTTTGGGACCTACCCTACTGGAAAGAGCTAGAGGTCCGCTCTTCAATCGACATGATGCACGTGACGAAGAACCTTTGCGTGAACCTGCTAGGCTTCTTGGGCGTGTATGGGAAGATAAAAGATACACCTGAGGCACGGGAGGACCTGCAACGTTTGCACGAAAAAGACGGCATGCCTCCGAAGCAGTATGAAGGTCCTGCCAGCTACGCTCTTACGAAAGAAGAGAAAGAAATCTTCTTTGAATGCCTGCTCAGTATGAAGGTCCCGACTGACTTCTCGTCGAATATAAAGGGAATAATAAATATGCCAGAGAAAAAGTTCCAGAACCTAAAGTCTCATGACTGCCACGTGATTATGACGCAACTGCTTCCGGTTGCATTGAGGGGGCTTCTACCGGAAAACGTCCGATTAGCCATTGTGAAGCTATGTGCATTCACTACTGGAATCAGCTAATTTGCCATCTGCCAGCTCTTTGCCGTCTGCTAGCTGACGGCAAAGAAGCTCTTTGCCATCAGCTACCCAAAAGCAGACGGCAAACAAAGGGCAGACGGCAAAGAAGCTCTTTGCCATCTGCCAGCTCTTTGCCGTCTGCCAGCAGACGGCAAAGAGTGAGGTGGCCCCCACCCCCCGCCCGTTTGGGAAAAACTTAACGGGCCACCTCTTTGCCGTCCGCTAGCAGACGGCAAAGAGGTAAAAAAGCGGACGGCAAAGAGGGGCGGACGGCAAAGAGCTCACTACCTAACGGCCCGTACCCCCCGCCCGTTACTCACTTCTTCTCTCCCTCGCCGTTTCTCTCCTCCCACCCAGCCGCCGCCGCCGCCCCGGGGCCCCGTCGCCCCCACCCCCCCGTCGCCCCCCCGCCCCGGCCCCCCGCCGCCCCGCGCCCCACCGCCCGGGCCCGGCCCCCCGCCGCCCCGTCGCCCCCGCCGCCCTGGCTCGCCGCCGCCCCGGGGCCCCGTCGCCCCCACCGCCCCGGCCCCCCGCCGCCCCGCGCCCCACCGCCAGGGCCTGGCCCCCCGCCGCCCCAGGCCCGATCCCCCGCCGCCCCAGGCCGCCTCCTCCACCGCCCCGCCCCCTCCTTCACCGGCCTCCTCCACCCCCCAAGTGAGCCCCCTTTTTCTGTTTTTTCTGTTTTTTCTGTTTTTTCTGATATTTTCCTTTTTAGTTTTAGTTTTAGTTTAGATTTAGTTTTAGGTTTAGTTTTAGTTTTAGGTTTAGGTTTAGTTTAGTTTGAGGAAAGAAGAAGAAGAAGAAAAAAGAGGAGAGGAGGAGAAGAAGAAGAGGAAAAAGGAAAGGAAGAAGAAGAGGAGGAGGAGGAGAAGAAAAAAGAAGAAGAGGAAGAAGAAGAAGAAAAAAGAGGAGAGGAGGAGAAGAAGAAGAGGAAAAAGGAAAGGAAGAAGAAGAAGAGGAGGAGGAGAAGAAAAAAGAAGAAGAGGAAGAAGAAGAAGAAAAAAGAGGAGAGGAGGAGAAGAAGAAGAGGAAAAAGGGAAGGAAGAAGAAGAAGAGGAGGAGGAGAAGAAAAAAGAAGAAGAGGAAGAAAAGGAAGAATAGGAAGAAGAAGAAAAGGAAAAAAGAGGAAAAAAAACCCGACCCGACACGGCACCCCGACCCCGACCCGGCACCCCGACACGACACCCCGACCCCTAGACCCCGACCCCGACACCCCGACCCCAACCCCGACCCCGACACCCCGACCCCGACCCGGCACCCCGACCCGACACCCCGACCCCGAGACGGCACCCCGACCCGACACCCCGACCCGGCACCCCGACCCGACACCCCGACCCCGAGACCCCGACCCCGAGCCTGACCCGACACCCCGAACCCGACACCGACACGGCACCCCGACCCCGACCCGGCACCCCGACCCCGAGACGGCACCCCGACCCGAAACCCCGACCCGGCACCCCGACCCGACACCCCGACCCCGAGACCCCGACCCCGAGCCTGACCCGACACCCCGACCCCGACACCGACACGGCACCCCGACCCCGACCCGGCACCCCGACCCGACACCCCGACCCCGAGACCCCGACCCCGAGCCTGACCCGACACCCCGACCCCGACACCGACACGGCACCCCGACCCCGAGACCCCGACCCCGACACCCCGACCCCGAGCCTGACCCGACACCCCGACCCCGACACCGACACGACACCCCGACCCCGACCCGGCACCCCGACCCGAGACCCCGACCCCGACCCCGACACGGCACCCCGAGACCGACACGACACCCCGACCCCCGACACCTCCCCAAAAGGTGTTCTTTGGCCTTCCAGAAGCCGACGGGGTCATATATTTGTGAATTATTAGTTAGGTTATATATCTTTCGATTTTGTTATGAAAAACATCATATATAATTGTGTTGATCGGGTAGTTTTAAATGTGCAGTTGTTTCATCGCTGCGAGGTTTGGTGTTCGACGACCTCGCCGTGCGTTTGACGAGCTCTGCCCCTTATATTTGTGATGAAAATTGTTGGATTTAATAAAAAACAGAAAAAGAGCCAATATGTAGGCTCTTTGCCGTCTGCCACCGACGGCAACGGGCTCTTTGCCGTCTGTCGCGGACGGCAAAGAAGCCACGTGGCAGCCAACTGTGCTTCCTGGGAGCTGACCCATTTGGTCAGTTTGCCTACAGTGGCAGACGGCAAATACTTTGCCATCAGTGGCAGACGGCAAAGAACCTGCACTTTGCCATCAGCGGCGGACGGCAAAGAACCTGCCATCTAGTGACGTGTAGATGACATCATACGGCGGACGGCAAAGACCATAGAAATTTTGTCGTCAGCGGCGGACGGCAAAGGCCTGCCGTTAGCCACTTAACGGACTGACAGCGCAATTATTGCCGTCCGCTCTCTTTGCCGTCCGCGGCAGACGGCAAAGAGCCTTTGCCGTCCGCCGCCAGGAAGCGGACAGGAAAGCAGCTGTTTACCGTAGCCTACTTTGCCGGAGCCTTTTGCCGTCCGCGGCTGACGGCAAAGGCCTTTGCCGTCCGCCGTGGCAGACGGCAAAATAGCTGTTTCCTGTAGTGATTCCTCAATCCAATCTCTCAGAAGGTGATCGATCCAGAAATCATACCAAGGCTAAGGAGTGATGTGGCGCAATGTCTTGTCAGTTTCGAGCTGGTGTTCCCACTATCCTTCTTCAATATCATGACGCACGTCCTAGTTCATCTAGTCGACGAGATTGTCATTCTGGGGCCCGTATTTCTACACAATATGTTCCCCTTTGAGAGGTTCATGGGAGTCCTAAAGAAATATGTCCGTAACCGTGCTAGGCCAGAAGGAAGCATCTCCATGGGCCATCAAACAGAGGATGTCATTGGGTTTTGTGTTGACTTCATTCCTGGCCTTAAGAAGATAGGTCTCCCTAAATCGCGGTATGAGGGGAGACTGACTGGAAAAGGCACGCTTGGAGGGGGGACTCAGTAATATGCAGGGACGGATATTCTTGGTCTCAAGCACACTACACAGTTCTACAGAACTCTACCTTGGTGACCCCGTATGTCGATGAACACAAGAACAGTCTGCGCTCCAAACACCCGGAGCAGTGTGACGACTGGATTACATGTGAACACATCAGGACTTTCAGCAGTTGGTTGGAAACACGTCTCAGAGGTGACACCACTGTTTGTGATGAGTTGTACTCGTTGTCCAGGGGACCATCTTCGACTGTATTGACTTACAAAGGATACGAGATAAATGGGAATACATTTTACACGATCGCCCAAGATCAAAAGAGCACCAACCAAAACAGCGGTGTCCGCTTTGATGCAGCAACCGAGAGGGGAAAGGACACATATTATGGTTACATAATGGACATATGGGAACTTGACTACGGACATGATTTTAAGGTCCCTTTGTTTAAGTGCAAATGGGTCAATCTGTCAGGAGGCGGGGTACAGGTAGACCCACAGTACGGAATGACAACAGTGGATCTGAACAATCTTGGGTACACTGACGAACCGTTCGTCCTAGCCAATGATGTGGCACAAGTTATCTATGTGAAGGACATGTCTACCAGACCGAGGAAAAGAAAAGATAAGGAAGCGAATACATCATACGATGAGCCAAAGCGCCACATAGTTCTTTCAGGAAAAAGGGACATTGTGGGAGTGGAGGGCAAGACAGACATGTCTGAAGATTATGAAAAGTTTCATGAAATTCCTCCCTTCAAAGTCAAGGCTGACCCAAGCATCCTGATAAACGATGAAGATTATCCATGGTTACGGCGCAATAAGCAAGTGACACAAGCGAAGAAAAAGTGAAGACTTTCTCCCGCAACTATTATGATGATACCATGCCAACTTTGTAATAAACGAGTATGATACCATTGTCCGTTTTGTACAAGAAGTGCATCTAGTTTTTGCCGTAACCCTCTCAACTTTCTTGCACATGCTATGTGGATGAAATGATGATACCATGCCAACTTTCAACCTTCTCAGAGTTCATTTGAAATGCTTTTCAATTTTAGGGTCTTATAGCTCAAAATAATTAGTAAATGCATGAAAAATAACAGGCCAAAAATTAAAAATTATGCCACCTACTGGGCCACCACGGCCTGAATACGATTCGAAACCCATCCATGGGCCAGGATTCAGGCCCGCAGAAGGCCCAGTAGGCCCACAGGCATGTACAGAGAGGTTAGGCCCGTAAGCCTGCTTTAGAGAGGAGCTCGACAGCTCAGGCGCACCGCACCTTATAAACAGGTGCGGCTCTCTCTCAGCTAGCAAGGTGGGACTAAACTCACCACCACGCCGCTGTGCAAGGCCATTGGTCCCGGTTGGTGGCATGAACCGGGACCAATTCCACCCTTTGGTCCCTGTTGGTGCCACGAACCGGTACTAATGAGGCTGTGGCCCCACGAGCACCTTTAGTACCGGTTCGTGGCACGAACCGGTACTAGAGTTTCTTACTAAGCAGTTTTTTAGTCCCACCTCGCTAGCTGAGAGGCACTACGAGCGGTTTATAAGCCCTGAGTGCAGAGACGATGAAGAAGAGGCGCAATGCTCACGTTGCTTAGCCTCAAGCCTTGAGGAATAAGGTAGACTGCATGGAGCTATGTGCAGTGCAGTCTACACTATTCCGAAAGGCTTGAAGCAAATCAACGAGCATTGCACCTCTTTTTTATTTTTAATAACTAATTACAACTCCGGACTTCTTGTGTTCCGACAAAATAAAATAAACTTTAATAAAATTTATGAAACTAAAATTAACAAAGTATTTTCTGTTCAAAACATTATAAGAAACCTCTATTATTATTGAAACTAAAATCATATAAAATTGATGCAACTAAAATTATCGAAGTATTTTCTGTTCAAAATCATTAAAAGCAAAAAGAATTTTCATAAAGAACTTTTTTTGATAGAAACTTTAATAGCAAAAAGAATTATCATAAAGTAAAATAAATAAGTAATTAGAAACAAAATACAATAAAATAAATAAGTTTTTTGTTGTAAGTAGAAACAAAACAAAATAAATAAAGCAAAAAGAAAACAAAAAAACTAAATACAGCAAAAAAATTCATAAAGAACTTTTTTTGATAGAAACTTTAATAGCAAAAAGAATTATCATAAAGTAAAATAAATAATTAATTAGAAACAAAATAAAATAAATAAGTCTTTTGTTGTAAGTAGACACAAAACAAAATAAATAAAGCAAAAAAGAAAACAAAAAAACCAAATACAGCAAAAAAATTGTTGGGGCGCTGCCCGCTTAGCCTTCCAACCCTCAGGTTTGCAAATACAGGCCCAGAAGGGCTAGGAGGCTAAACGGGCAGCGCGCCAAAGTTAGGCCCAGAAGCCTGCTATAGAGAGGAGTTCGAAACAGCAGCCGCGCCGCGGCATTTAAACTGGTGCGGGCGCCCCTCGGCTAGCGAGGTGGGACTAAACTTTTGGCCACGATGCGGACAGCAAAAAAATTGTTGGGGCGCTGCCCGCTGGGCCCTCCAACCCTCGGGTTTGCAAATACAGGCCCAGAAGGGCTAGAGGGCTCAATGGGCAGCGCGCCAAAGTTAGGCCCAGAAGCCTGCTATAGAGAGGAGTTCGAGACAGCAGCCGCAACGGGGCTTATAAACCACTCCGAGCCCCTCTCAACTAGCGAGGTGGGACTAAAATTTTGGCCGCGACGCGGGCAGCAAGAGGCCTTTGGTCCCGGTTGGTGGCACCAACCGGGACTAAAGGGGTGCATTGGTACCGGTTCGTGGCACCAACCGGGACCAATGCCCCCCCTTTAGTCCCGGTTGGTGCCACCAACCGGGACCAAAGCTGCTGAAAAGGGACCTTTGGTCCCGGTTGGTGGCACCAACCGGGACTAAAGGGTGGCATTGGTCCCGATTGCTGCCACGAACCGGGACCAATGCCCTTGCTATATAACCAGGACTTGTGAAAATTTCACATCTCCGTCGCCTCCCTCGCCAGTTGCCCCCGCCGCCAGGCTGCCCAAATCGCTCGCGCGCTCCTCGTCGCCGTCGCCGCCGCCGGCCACCATCCCCGTCTCCCCGTGCCCCTGCCCCGCGCCCAAGCCCACGCCGGCTGCCGCCCCGTGCCCCTGCCCCGTCCCCGAGCACGCACGGCCACGCCCCTGCGCCCCGGCCCGCCCCCACCATTGTCGTCGTCGCCGGCGCCCGCCCCCACTGCCGCCCCTGCCTCGACGCCGCCCCTCCTCCCCGTTCGGTCCGGCTCCGGCGACCCCCTTTCCTCCCTGTCCCCTCGATCCTCTTCATATAAGTTTTTTTTCATATAATTTTTTTTCATATGCATATGTTGATTATATGGATGGATGGATGATGTATATGTTCATTATATGGATGGATGGATGATGTATGCTTTTTTCATATAACTTTTTAGGCAGATTTAGAATTTTTTGTGTATGTATGTTATGTTTATATGTATGTATGTTTATATGCAAAGCATATGCAAAGAAAATGTATGAATGGTCATATGCAAAGAAAAATGTATGTATGGTCATATGCAAAGAAAATGTATGTATGTATGTTCATATGAAAGAAAAATGTATGTATGTATGTTCATATGCATATGCAAAGAACATGTATGTTCATATGCATATGCAAAGAAAATGTATGTTCATATATATGATGATATGTTCATATAAAAAGGAAAATAAGAAGAGGAAGAAAGGAGAAGAAGAGGAGAGGAAGAAGAGGAGAAATAAATAAGAAGAGGAAAAAAGAAGAAAAAGAAGAGGAGAAGAAGAAAGGAATAGAAGAGAAGAAGAAAAAATAGAAAAAATTCTATTTTTTCTTCTTCTCTCCTATATTCCTTTCTTCTTCTCCTCTTTTTTTTTCTTCTTTTTTTTCTTCGATCTTCTCCTCTATTCCTTTTCTTCTTCTCCTCTTTTTATTTCTTCTTCGTTTTCTTATGTTTTATCGGGTCTGTCGTCGTCGATATACCCCTCTCCCGATAACTTCAACACGAGGGGGAGTCGATATAACCCCTCCCCGCCGATAATATTATTTTCCCATGTACGTATGTCGTCGTTGTCGATATAACCCCCTCCCGATAACTTCAACACGTGGGGGGGGTCGATATACCCCCTCCCCGATAACATTATTTTCCCATGTATGTATGTCGTCGTTGTCGATATATATAACTCCCTCCCAGATAACTTCGACATGATGCACGGTCGATATTTATACCCCCTCTCGACCGTGATAACTTATACCACGGGAGCACCCCCCGGCCCTCTCGCTCGACCAAAACTCTCGAGGACACCCAAACCCTAGAAAAAAACGATGTCGGTCTCCTACCCCCTCCCGCCGCGCCCCTACCCTTGAAGCGTTGCCTAGGCCACCCCAAACCCGGAATAAGCTAGGTCTACGTTTGCACTAATATATCCACCTGTTGTCATGTTTGTGTAATAATTGCCATGTTGTAATATTTGCAGAAACAATGGAGCACGGACGAGACGAGCAAGCAGAAGAGGTGTTGGGGGACATAATCTTAGCCGGAGGTGATATCTTGTCGTATCTTAACGACAATGATGGTCTGGAAGAACAGGGTGAAGAAGCAGGCTACGGTGATCGAAGAGTGGAGGAGGAAAATATATCGATGCATATCATTGACATAAGACATGATTATGATGGCTCCGGTGACCGAACAGAGTCCGGTCAGGTAAATATATTAGTTAAGCCTGTGCTGACTAGCTAATTGATGCATTCATTGTTTTGGTATGTACACATATTAATTAACACTTGTCTTTCTTCTTTTTTCTAGCCCTCCAGATCGAGCACAACTTCGGTAAAGAGACGAGGCCCGAAGAGAAAGTTGCGCTCGGATGAAAGGTTTGAGATCACAGCAATCGCGCGCGACGGCCAACCGATTGAACCCATCCGGACAAAGGATGTATTTGCTGCTCAGTGCGGGGTTCTAGTTAGGGACAAGATCCCGATCAGCATCCGGCAATGGTATAAGCCTAAGAAGGAAGACCTTGAGGTGTCTTATGTCAATGATATGCAGAAAGATGATCTTTGGACTGAGCTGAAGGCAAATTTCACCCTACCGCCAGAGGAGGATCCGGAGAAGCCAGTTATAGAGCAATTAATCAAGTCTCGTGCTCTTAAGAAGATGGCAGGCCTATTCAGGAGGTGGAAGAATGAGCTGAAAACGTTTGTCGACAAAGAAGAGACACCAGAATTCATCGGCCGGTATGAGAAGATCAGAGATCACTGGCCCGCATTTGTGGCCCACAAGACATCGGAAAAGAGTAAGAAGATGTCAGCGACAAACAAGAAGAATGCTGCAAAGAAGAAGCTTCACCATCGCACGGGGTCAGGTGGCTACCTCAAAGCCCGACCTAAGTGGGCCAAGGCTGAGAATGGTCTGCTTGAAAAAGGGATCGAACCACAAACAATGAACTGGACAGACCGTTGCCGGACTTGGTTCTTCGGGGCTGGCGGAACCTTGGACCCTGTATCAGGGAGGTGCGTTTGGACGAACGAGCTTTTGAGAATACCAGTCAAGAAGATTCAGCAATATATCGATGCAGCACAGCAAGGGACGTTCGTTCCAGACAGAGAGAACGACGAGCTCACAATGGCCCTCGGGAATCCTGAGCACCCTGGACGGACACGAGGCACGCCAGGCTCCGTTTCGTGGAAGGCTGGTTTTTCGGACGCGGGCGGTTACAAAAGCCAGGAGAGGAGGAAAAAAGTGGAGCAGATCCAAATTCAGAAGCTGCACGAAAGGGTTCAAGCGCTAGAGGAACGAGACGGCAATCGACATGCCGAAACTGCCTCCGAAGCTACACCGCCATCTCAGCGGAGAAGCAGCGTGGCTTCCACCGAGCTGCTTCAGCTGGAGCATGCGGCTCCTGCTAGCTACCCCGTGGATGCTATCACGGAGTCTCAACATTGCCACCTTATGGCGGAATGGCAGAACTTCAAAGTCAAGGCGGCTGTTGGCTCTGTTTTACCTCCTGAACCCAGCGCAACCTACCACTGCCGGCCGATTCCAGAAGGATATGCTAGGGTGATGGTGGATGAAATAACGGAGGGATTTGAGGAGCTCCAGCTTGACCACCCTACCGGTGAAGGGGAGACTCGGCTGGGTTCTGCTCTGAAGACTCCATGCCTATGGCGGAAGGAGCTCATCAAGCTTCCGAACTGGACGGCTCCGGCGAGTAAGGGCACTCCGCCTCCTCCTCCGGCGAGTGATCAGGGCACTCAGCCTCCTTCTCCGGCGCGTGGCGGCACTCCGCCTCCTTCTCCGCCAGCGCCGGCGCGCTAGAGCAGCCAACCTCCTCTTTCTCCGCCTCGTCAGCAAGGGCGGAAGAGACCCGCCGCCGCTGCGGCTGCTCCGGCGCATCGTAGTCCTTCTCCTCCGCCTCGTAAGCAAGGAAAGAAGACAGCCGCAACTGCTCCGTCTGCTCTGCCGGCGTCTAGCAGTACAGCTGCCAGAGGCGGGAGGCAATACAGATTCGGTCCTTCTCTGAAGACTCCAAAGAAGTTACCATACGAGAGGACCGAGGAGGAAACCAGGAAGATCGTGCGAGCCGAAGTGACAAACTTCTTTAAAGGGGTGAAAGCAAAGAAACATCCACCTCCGGAGGAGAAGGTAGATCCGGTGAAAGCAAAGCGCACTCTGGCTTCTCTGACAAAACCACCAAAGTCTCCGTCAAGAGGCAACTATGAGCGCATTCTTGCAAAGACATATGCCGAAGCGGAGCGGTCGGGAAGTACTATCAGTGATCAAAGGTTAAAAGAACGACGAGCTGGGGAAAAAATTGCCCAGCTCGGCGAACAAGCGAACCAATCGTGCCCCCCGCTCAAGGTGTCAAAAGACATCATCGCTAATGATCCGAGTATGGTGCCCGGTTATAGCAATCTTGGAGATTACCTGCCCGACGATGTACATTATGAAATCATGGAGACGAAAAGATCCCCAGGACTATGTGAACATGACTCAAATGCTCGAGAAGTAAGTTAAATCGATCATTATCCACCATATCAGCGACTTTGTTCATTTCCTGATATCAAGTAATTGTTTTCTTTGTCTGGCAGGGTTTGGAGAAAATTCACCTCAAAAGCTCCGGGACTGCCGAAGAAGCTGCAATTTAATCACCCAAAAGTAAGTACTATAGTAGCATGTTCCGCGCATCTCCTAGTGATTCAAGCGCTAGTTTCATCAATACCATTTAGCATGCTTGCTTATCAGTTTGATTGACCTCTATTTCTTGTAAAGTGGTTGTGGCAGGAACCCGGGAATAATTACTGTGGATACTACGTTTGCGAGTCCATCCGCTACATGACCTGTGAGCGGGGCTACACTGAAGAACAATATGAAGTGCGTAAGCAATAATATTCACAATTTTATTTTATTACCATCATTTGTGTTGAGTTTCATTTATTCATATATATATGTATTGACCCCCTTCTTCAAATTAGATGTTTCGGAAGCGGGATGAACTCCTAGCACCAGATCGTATGCGAGGAATTCAAGAGGAATTGGCGGCATTCTTCCTTGACCACGTGATCGCTGAAAACGGAGAATACTATGTGGACCCTGTGTTCCTACAATTTAATTAGGAGATTGTATTGTAAGAGATAATTATTGTATATATGTAGCCGGTAGTGTCGGATAGATATACGAGAACTTGTTGTTCGACCAATATCTCGGAGAAGGAGAGGTGGTCGATATCACTTCTCTTTGTATGCATATGTTCATGACGATCTTCTGTTTCCTTCATTTGATTACTAGCTAGCGTGTCTACTCCTCTCCATACGTATATAGTACGTAGCGTCGACCAAGCACGAAGATAAGAGAGGACACTTCTCTCTATTAATTAGCTAGCTAACACAATATATGAAACACCTAAATTAACCCCCCAAGACCCCTAAACCACCCCCTTTCAAAAAAACAAAAACCTCAGCTCCTGCCAGCTGCTGACGCGTGGATGCCTATTGGTCCCGGTTGGTGACACCAACCGGGACAAAAGGCCCTGCCTATTGGTCCCGGTTGGTGGCACCAACCGGGACCAAAGGCCCCCCTGCCTGGGCTGGCAGCAGCGGCCACGTGGAGGACCTTCTGTCCCGGTTCGTGTAAGAACCGGGACTAAAGGGTTAGGGCTTTAGTAACGACCCTTTAGTCCCGGTTCGAGAACCGGGACAAAAGGCCCTTACAAACCGGGGTAAAAGCCCCTTTTCCTACTAGTGCTCGTCAATGAGTTGTTATGATATTTATTTATTTTCCAACTTCCCATCAAGTGTTCATGCATATATATATAGTTCCCATCAATTGTGATTCATAGTGATCATGTAGTCATAAGCAGAGAAAGAAAAATACCGTACCCATCCAGTGTGCCAACACATTTCATCTCTGACTGAGCTAGTCCTGGTAGATAGTACCCAAGACAATCCCCTCATTTTACTTTGTTAAAGTCAGGTTTTTAGGTAATACAAAACACAAATTAGGCCACATGCACACACTACCACAAACATGTTAATTAGATTTGGGAGACATTAGGAAATGATTAGCTTGAAGCTCATGATTGTCCAGCAGTGCATGTACTATGCATCATTACTCCAAATATATTGAAAAAGGCAGTGCCTAGAAGGCGCTTAGGCACGCTTAGACGCTAGGCAATGGCCAAATGCATCGCCTAGGGTATAAGTGGAAGTTTAGGCAGGGCAAGCAAGAAATTGTCTACCGAAGCGAGAAATCATGCCATATTGTACTGATATGCCAAAAAGGCCGTATTCCAATGGTAGTAGCTGATAGTTAACTTATTTATATGTCCTGAATTAATATAATACACATATAATAACCATAGATACACCCTGATAGTAAAATCTATATACCGCCTAGGCTGCAATTAGGGCGCTTAAGCACCGCCTAAGCACTAGGTGACGGCCAACCGCCACACTTACGCCTAGCGCTTTTTCCAACCTGTACATCATTACTCCACATTGCTATGAAGCACGGCGTCAATCCCATGAACAACAAATGTAGAATCAAGAGTAACAAGAGTCGCATTGGCATCATGAACGCTCTTGGCATCAGGCGCCCTAGTGCGAGATAGCAATGAGGGACTCTGTACGCATGAAGAAAATCTCGAGCTCCTCGTAGCAGACCTCAAATCAGTGAACCGCTCCTCACTTTTGTGAACAAGAACTAATATAAAGTTTTGAGGAAACCATGCGTGAGAACAACTTGGAACTAAGTCAGGTGAACTAGATGTATGCATCGTGTTAAGACTTAATTAACAGATGCCAATTAACCAAATCATTCTGAGTGGTCGCTCCATCGATCGCCGATGTCGGCTCCGTAAAAAAGAAAGAATTGATTGTGAAAGACAAGTGTTTCATTCATCTCCCTAATCGTTGAAATTCAAACTATCCACTAGCTCCTCATTTCTTGGATTATAGCCCTTCCTTGCGGATTTAATATCCAAAGTAAATCTTTCCAGTTTCAAATGCTACTATTTGTTCATGGGCAGAAAGTCCTAAATCTTTTTTGGGTACTCCTTACCCTTTTCTCCCATCGTCCTACTTTCACTTCTACGGACCTTCTATCCATACGAATTCAAGGATTGGTGAACCGATGTGGGAATATATAAAACGATTGTTAAGTACACATTATAACCGTGTAGCTCATCCAGAAGACCATCAATGACCGGTATCAGTTTATTTATTTTTTATGTTTGTGCATTGAGTTACCTATAATCCATAGGCGCCACCAGGCATGGGAGACTATGGTCACATGACACACTTGAAGAACATGACGACCCGAAAAAAGAAGAAGGCTCGATGACTATTGTGATGGTGATCAACCCGAGCCACCAACATGTGTTCGGTGGAACACCAAGTAGGTAAGAAATTTGTTCGCTTGTTCCTTTTGATTTGTTTGGTTCAATTTAGAGAATGTGATTGTACATGTGGCCAAATTCAGTCTCATGTAGTGATGTGACTTTCAATGTTGTGAGTTCGCATACGCCATCGGCTGCTGAGCATGATAATTGAGTTGGTTGGGTTTGATGACTCAACGGATCTAGAGCGATCCAAAGATATGAGGAAATAGATAAAGACGCCTCTTGCGTTTTTGAGAGATATGAGGAAATAGAGTAAGATGCCTCTTGAGTATTTTTTTTTACTTCCTAGAATTAGTTTTTTTGCATGGTATCTAGAATTAGGTTCCGGGCTGCCCTCTGCCCATGCTCTCGTATTATCCAGACACTATAGCTTGGTATCTTTCACCTTCGGGCGTTTTTTCCGTGGGCTCTACATACCATGTGTTGTGCCGAACACCCACCATTCCATGGACTGGTCCACTTTGGAAGGCCCCGTTGCCCCTGAAGATCAAGATTTTCGTGTGGCAATTGTTGAGGGGCCAGCTTCCCTCTGGGACGGAGGTGCTTAAGGGGCACGGGACGGGTGATGGCATGTGCCCCCTCTAAGAGGTCCCTGAGACTGGGTCTCACATCTTGTTCTCCTACACGGCAGCTCGAGTTCTCTAGGTTTTCGTCTGCGAGGCCTTGGGGTCTAATTGGAAGGCCCTGGATCTTGTGGGTTTTCTTGAAACCACAGCCAACCAAGCCGGGCAGCATGGCCGCTTATTCTGGCTTGTGCTTGCGGCGATGTCTTGGATGCTATGGATGATGTGTAATAAAATGGTGATTGAGAGGGTCTTCCATCAACGTGCCTCTGACTCGTCTTCAAATTTCTTACTTTCTTGCAACACTGCCATCCATTATCTAGACAGCGGGCCGCAACCGTTTGGGACTCATGCTGGACGCGCTCCTGGCTAACGCCTACCGTCTCGCCTCTTCGCAGGACCACTGAGCCTGCTACACTAGGTGGCATTTTTTCCTATTTCTTTTGTGCTTTCTTTGGGCGTGATTGTGTTGTTGCCCCAGCCATCTTTGTTGCTTCTGTACTCGTGATGAACTGGTTGTATGGATACCTTGGTTCATATCTTGTACAACTGGCAAAGCTAGTAAGATTGACACCTTGCTAATGGGAACACAAGTGACACTAGTAGAAAAGGGGGCTTTTGTCCCGGTTGGTAAGGGCCTTTAGTCCCGGTTTTTGAACCGGGACTAAAGGGCCGTTACTAATGCCTTCCCCTTTAGTCCTGGTTCTTAAACGAACCGGGACTAAAGGCCGTCCACGTGGATGCAGCCTGAAGCTCCTACCAACCGGGACTAAAGGAAATTTTATGATTTTTTTTTGAAAAAAAATTTTGCGATTTTTTTTAATTTTTTTAATTTTCAAATTTCTAAATTATTTTAACCTCTAATCTCTAATCACCACCCCTCATCACTGCTCAATTTATCCTCTAATCTCTAATCACCCCTCATCATTCCAAATCATCTAACTTCCCGGACGGTCACCCATCCTCTCACTACTCCAGCCTGAGCACGCTTAACTTCTGGGACTTGTTGTTTTCCTGACAATAGTAAGATGTCAATTCTATTAACCCTCAAGAATTTAGCTTGAGCATGAAGTGACAGATTTCACTGTTTGAGTTTGAAACTATTGTTTTAAAAAACAATAATTATTTAGTAACACTAATATTTCTGGAATAATTAGTTTGACCATTGTTTGACCACAGTTTGACCAGATTTGACCAAAATTCAAAAAAAACTGAAATAATTATTTAGTAACACTAATATTCTAGAATAATTAGTTTGACCATTGTTTGACCACAATTTGAAATTTATTGAATTTTTTTGCCTCTATAGATCTTAAAAGCCCCGTAACTTTTTTCTGTTAGGTTTTTGAGGATTTTGAGAATGTTTTTGTAAATTCGGATGTAACTTTTCGAGTAGATGATTTTTCATATAAAAAACTTTTTCATCCGAGTTCGTATGCAAAAGTTATGCCCATTTTAAGAAATTCCAGAGAGATTTTGCAAATAAAGTGGAAATTCATATTTGTTAATTTTCCCAACAACTAGACCACATATCACATGGGAAACTTATTTTATTTTATTTTTTTAACATTTCCATCATTTTCTTTTGTTTTTTCTAAAACTGAAAAGGCGGTCCAGGGGGGGTAGAGTTTGAAAATGGGACCTTTAGTACCGGTTCGTGCCATGAACCGGTACTAATGCCTCAAAGCCCATTAGTACCGGTTGGTGCCACCAACCGGGACTAAAGGTCTAACCTTTAGTCCCGGTTGGTGCCACCAACCGGGACTAATGGGCATCGCACCCTTTAGTCCCGGTTCGTGGCACCAACCGGGACTAAAGGGCCCAGGTGAACCGGGACTAATGCCTTAGCCGCACGAACCGGGACGAATGCTCACATTAGTCCCGGTTCGTGACTGAACCGGGACTAATGTGAATACTGCCCTGTGACCAAAGCTCTGTTTTGTACTAGTGTGAAGTTACTGTATTGTAGTACAATTTAACATTGGTGGTGAAAGCTCATACCTTCAGGGATGGATACCTTGGTTCTCATTCAGGAAAGTTTGATGCTTGCTACAAACTCTTACACTTGTGGTCCAACACTGTGCTACATTTGTCCCAGGGATCAATCAACAAACAAGAACAATGATCACACACAAAAAATCACACCAGAAAAGAGCAAAGTCATACAAGATCGAAGCTACGCATGGGCAAAGGAAAACAAAAAGGAAATTGAAGCAATCAACACAATAATCCTCGAATACAACAACAACCGTCGGCACCAACCATGTATTGACAGAACAAGTACTATGAGCTCGAGAAAGGTTCTCCAAAAGCTACGCCTCTTGACGCCGCGAGCATGGGATTCTGCTGCTAGAGACGGTTGTTGTGAGACTTGACGGCGATGTTGCAGAGTGTGGTGAAGCTGCTCCGAACACGCGGGTCTCTAGACGATGCTATCGGGTGGGTCGGTGTGCTACAAGAGATTGTTTGCTACATTGGTGGGAGACAAAGAGGACATCGTTTTTACTTCAATTGAATGGCTATGCGGTAGAGGTCGAGCGGTTGGCGAACCAACTACTTTTTGAAACCAGTCGCCTTAACTTTATCTTAGTATCCAACCAAGTACAAGCAACGTCCTTGACTGAAAAGGTTGTTGTACAAACTCAAGCAATCGAAAGTACAACAAATCATTGACTCGTCACCATCCACCTTGTCGGTGAGTTGTTATGACATTTATTTATTTTCCCGCCTCCCTATCAATTGTTCGTGCATATATATAGTTTCCATCAACCGTGGTTGACGGTGATCACATAGCCAGAAGCAGATAAAGAAAGATACCCATTCAGTGTGCCAATATATTTTATATCTTAGTGAGGTAGTCATGGTAGATAGTACTCAAGACAATTCCCTCATTTTACTTTGTTAATGTTGGGTTTTGACTTTTGAAGCAACACAAAACATACATTGGGCCACAAGCGCACACTACCATTAGCATGTTAATTAGATATGGGAGGCATTAGGAAATGATTAGCTTGTTGCAGCGCTTCCTTCCGCGATGCATCCACTATTCCACTCTACACTGTTGTGACGCACATTTTCTCACGTTAAGAAAAAACACCCAATAACACAATGTTCAGGTCATCAGGTGTATACAGATTGAAAACTCATGTTCAGATCAATCAGGTTTTCACAAACATTTGATACGAAGAATAATGTGTAATCTGTAAATGGATTGCCGCGGCATGACTAACTAAAGGCCTTCCGAGGACCAACAAAGGTTTTCAGTTAGGTTCCATTTCATTTATTTGATGTTTGCTGCTACCATGGAATTGAGTTTGTGTGATGGCAAGCCCAACAGCAAAACACAACACCGGCCACCACTACACCACCTCTAACGAATTAATTGCAAGGAAGTAGAATAATTGGGGCTAGGTCAATGAATTGATACCGCTCTTTGTTTTATTTCAAGTTTGGGTCTAGCTGTCACAAAATGCCCTAACTCCCGTTTGAACCATTTTTAATAGTACAATTGACCATTGGGCCCGCTCTTAGGGATGACGTGACAAAAAAACCACGTTGACTCCCATGGTAACTTCTCCCATGGGTCTCTGCTAACGGCTCTATGATGAGAGACCACTGAGCGGAGCCGAGGCAGAATGTCAGGGACACGACCGACGTGGTGTTGGGTGATGGGGAAGGGGTGGTGGACCTCTCTCATCTCTAGATCCTCCCTTTCAAAAAAAACCTCTAGATCCATGTTGGGCTTCCCTAAAACCAGTACCAACATGTAAAAAACATAAAGAGTGATACCAATTCGTTTGCCTAGCCTCAGTTGTGGTAGTTCCTTGCAATTAACTCAGCTCTAACTATCAGTTGTTCCTTGTAACTGCCTGATGTAGCTTCATCAACCCCCAATATGTGCCACCAACAAGGGTCCTACACCACGCCTTCCTCTGCATATGCCTAACATAGACAAACTACAAACACGCATCCATGAGGCGCTTGCAGTGGTGCTGTTTAGCTAATGCCAACGTGGTTGCTTTATCTATAAAACCGGGCGAGAGCCTGTTTCGGGAGAACGCCAACGTGGTTGTGATGTTGTGTGAATTGATTCTTTCGCACAACGTGGTTGCTTTATCTATGGTCGCCATTGTCAGTTTGCTAATACTATACTAGTACTTCTCAAGAGTTCTGGATGGAAGCTTCTCGACTGGGTTCCCGCTAGCTTTGGTATGAAAGAAATGCATAGCTAGAGAAATGGAAATGGATGCCCTACATGAAACAGTTCAGGTAAAGTGCATTCTTATTGAGACAATTCTGAAATGTTCTGCAATCTGATTAAGTAAGCAGAGTGTAAATGCAGATAGTGATTAAATAAAGCTCCGTTCAGTTCTTAGGAATACAAAACATAGGAACGGAAGAAAATGTAGGAACCAAAAATAAACGTATTTGCAAAACGCCGGAACAAAAAACATAGAAAAGTTCTTAGAATGGGTGTTCAAAAGACCACCGTAAAATTCATGAGAAACACTGTGCAAACAATAGTATTCAGCCTCTTTTTAATGAAGCATAGCAACTTTTAGAAAACGTTTAGATTCAGCCGGACGAAAACTCTCTCCCGTATGCCTCTCTCTCCCCACGCCACGTGTCCAGGCCCACCGCTTCCTTTCCCTCCACCTTATCTTCCCCATGAAGTCTATTGTCCACTCGTTTATGTTTCTTTCCCCTTTCTCTTCTTCAAGCAGGGAGAGACAAGGAGCAGCACCGCAACGGAGGAGGGGACGACTTGTCGGTCGTGCCTATAGTGAAGCTCCGCCGTGGCTGCATCGTAGCATTCCCGTGCTGCATAGCAGCTCCCCCGTCGTCACCGCGCTGCATCGCGAACTTCTACCATGGCCGCCGCGTGCTGCATCGCACCACCCGTCGCCATCGTCGCTGCGTCGCACCACCCATCGCCACCGACGCTGCATTGCAGCATCCCGCGCCGCATCGCAGCTCCTGCCATGGCCGTCTTGTGTTGCGTTGCAACACCCGTCGCCGTCGGCGATGCATCACAGCATCCGCCGTCGTCGCCGGCGCTACATTGCAGCTCCCGCCATGGCCGCCGCGTGCTGAGTTGCAACACCCGTCCCTGCCGGCGTTGCATCGCAGTATCCGCCGTCGTCGCCGGCTGCATCACAGCAACCACCACGCCACGTCGCCGCCTCCGTCGCCGTCACTGTATGTTGCATCGCAACATCAGCCATGGCCACCGCGCGCTGCTCACCGGCGTTGCTACTTGCTACTGTCGGCGACGAGCGGCGAACATGCTACTTGTGCTCGGGGAAGAAGGAAGCCATGGATACGCTCGGCGACAGAAGGAAGCGACGAAGCAGCGTTGACCTATCTGACGGCTTAGGCACGATGGATAGGACGGCTACTGACCCGACTGATTTCTGCAGGAAATCAGCCGGATGATTTGTAGCATCCGCCACAACTTTATCTCTATCTCTCACCTCACCACGTGACACGTCCATTTTCTAAATCCCCCGACGAGTGACTGACAAAGTGCCTCACCTCGGCCATCCGTGAGAAAAATGAGCTTGAGGTGGATGTTAGGATTCCTTTGGAATGACCCATAAGAGCAGGAGTGCCTCACCTCGGCCTTCCGAATGGGCACTGTAAGAGCAGGTTTCCTCTGCTTTACTGTATATATTTCCAGCGTTCCGAACGCTGTAAAGGAAAAAAAAACTTCATGAACAGTATTCCTTTGAAATTCCTCCACAAATCTTACAAACCGAACGGGGCTGATTCAGTATTCCTTTGATTCCTTTGAAATTCAGCTTCTAACAGTATAGTATAAAGTTCATAGCACAACTGATTGCAACATATTATCGCAAGAAATTGGAATCGAATAATCAGATATATATCGTAACGTCTAACAAGTGAAGTGAATCTAGTTTGCAGCTCATCTGGAGAATCCGGAAACGAGCAAAAGGTTTTCAGCTGACCTGAAGAATGCATTTGATGTTAATGCTGTCACATTCTGAACTTCGACAACAGTAGAAATGATAGAAGTAAAAGAACTACAGGCTGGGTTTCCGCAGCAGGCAAGCTGGCAAGGTGCACCGCACGGAATCAAAGCAGCTGCGGTTGCATGATTACTGGACGCTAACGTGGATCAATTTAGGAATGAACACTTTATCTTTCTCTTCAGAGCCGTCTACAGAATCATTCTACACCTCTGCACCAAATCCTCACTCTACTCTACTAGTGCCCACTGGCAGAATATTTTTTGTTTCAGTATGCAGTACCATTTGCTCTGTTCTGGATACATCTTGTATCTAAAACAGTTCTTTCCGTTGTCCAAAAATAATGCAGATAAATGATATCTGAAACATTTCAGGTGCAATCATGGAAGCCTTGAAATCTCTCTCGAATAGTTAGAAAAATCAACAGTTCTTCTCACTTAAGTTTCGACAGCGTAGGCTGTGGTTTTGCAGATACAGCAATGAAGGTAAGATATTCTACAGTAGTGAACGAATTTAGTAGAGATTGTCGAAGGGATACAACATGCAGAGTATTCCACACTAGCTCGGGAGCAAAACAGGATACTTGACGGCCCTGGAAGCCTTCGACGGCATCAGCTCCAGAAAGCACTCTGCAGGACAGGATGATAACTGAGAACTTGTCAGAATCATGACACTGAAAAAACTTGTGTGAGATGTAGCGCTATTTTTATAACGGAGCATTGTTCGTTAGTACAGTGGCATTTTATAGTTATTTCTGAGGTCACGTAGCTCAACATACGAAATAACGACATTCTGGATTTCAGAACAAATTTGGCAAACATTGGACAGAAATCTGGAGGAAGCAGTACAAATTCCGGATTTTAGCTTTGTCGAAAACTAAAAGGATAGGCCCTCCATAGAGGGGGAAGCAGAAATTATCATGCGCTTATTTGTATTATTGAAAAGGTGGTTCAACTCTTATTACCAATGTTTTGGGTTAATGCTCAAGATTTTACCATAGGAAACACATAGATTTTCCATTGCCCTCATAATGATACAAGGTACCACACCCTCTATCTTATATCTTCTTTATCTAAATAGCTAGCCCCCACTAACTTATTTCTCTCGACATGCAAGTATGCCACCTCATCATTCAATATGCATGAAGAAAGGCCCACCACAACATACAACCATGCATAATAAAAAGCCATCTCAACATGCAACATGCATGCAATTTACATACCATTATGATATTTATATTATACAATAACCAAACTCGACAATTTTTTTGTTTTAGTTCTCATATTATTACTCTACATATTCGTGTTTCATACATCTTTAGTTTTTAGAAAGATTTGTCCTCCTTCCACTTTAAGAATTGAAGACCTTTATTTAGTAGGCCTTTTCCTGCATCTTTTATTGTCTCGGACCCCCATTACGAGATCGTTGAAAACAAAATATGTTTACGACCATCTAAGCCATATGAAACATTTAATAGTATATTTACTTTATGTTAATGCACCAATGGCAATTTACTTTTAATACCTTTATCAATGATACAAATAAGTAGATATGGTGGAAGCTTATGGCAAAACATGCTCGAGGATTTGACACAAGCAGAATTCATGGCTAGTTTACATGAAGATTAGCAAGAGACTAGGAAGTGACCAGTTAGAGAGACCGAACATCATAATCATGCATTTTGAACATGTAACTATTGCGTGGTAATATGAATATGATACTACCCCAAAGTTATAATACCATCAAGGCCGATTTAAACTTTTTATAACAAGTGTAAACATGTGCCAAGTCAGTCAGCCGGAACATTTAAAGGGAGATACCATGCTAATATAGCACATTATGATTCATTTTGAATGCCTCTTGATATTTTAGATAATACATTATAACTCTCTAATTAATAAAGACTTAACATGAGAAAGCGTAAATCACCAAAAATTTATTACGCCGGAGAGATGCTGCTACGAGTAGAGAGAGGCACTACTGTGAGGCTTGGCGGCGATGTGGCTGTGTGCCCATATGGTTTATCGACTGTGCTGCCTGGCAAGTCGGGGTGTCGCGAGGGTTTTTTGTTGTATTGATTGGAGAAAAGGAAGCTTCATTCCAATGGCTAAGCACTCGGGTCAGAAGGTTGGTGAGCTAACTAATTCTTTTTCTAAAACCAGTCAACTGGCGCCTAGCGCTCACCTTAACTTTATATTAGTATCCAACCAAATACAAGAAGCTCATTTAGTTGAAAAGGTGGAGATACAAACTCAAGCAAACCTCGATAAGTGTTAAAGAAAAAGCACAACAATCCAATTACTTGTCTCCATCCTCCTCGTCAATGAGTTGTTATGTCATTTATTTATTTTCCAACCTCCCATCAAGTGTTCATGCATATATATAGTTCCCATCAATGATGTGGTTCATAGTGATCACACGGCCATAAGCAGAGAAAGAAAGATACCCATCCGATGTGCCAACATATTTCATGTCTGAGTGAGCTAGTCCTGGTGGATAGTACCCAAGACAATTCCCTCATTTTACTTTGTTAAAGTCATACTTTTAGGCAATGAAATACTCACATTAGGCCACATGCGCACACTACCACAAACATGTTAATTCGATTTGGGAGGCATTAGGAAATGATTAGCTTGAAGCTCCTGTTGGCTCTGCGGTGCATGTACTATGCATCATTACTCCACATTGTTATGATGCACACTGCCAATCCCATGAACAACAAAATGTAGAATCAAGAGTAACTAGAGTCGCCTTTGCTACATGGACCATCTTGGCATCAAGCGCCCTAGTGCAAGATAGCAAAGAGGAACTCCGTACACATGAATAAAATCTCAAGCTCCTCATAGCAGACCTCAAATCAGTGACCGCTCCTCACTTGATGAAAGCAACTAAAATTAAGTTTTGAGAAAACCATGTGCGAGAACTACTTGGAACCAAGTCGGGTGAACTAGATGATTGCATATGGTTGTATGCATCATGTTAAAACTTAATTAACACATGTCAATTAACCAAATCATTCTGAGTGGTCGCACCATCGCTCGCGATGACCCAATGCCATCGTCGATGTCGGCTCAGTAGAAAAGAAATAATAGATTGTGTAAGAGAAGTGCTTTTCCTCTCCCTAATCATTGAAATTCGAACTATACACTAGCTTCTTCTTTGTTTGGATTCTAGCCCTTCCTTGTGGATTTAGCATCCAAAGTAAATATTTTCAGTTTCAAATGCTACTATTTGTTCATGGGTAGAAAGTCCTAAATCTTTTTTTCTAGTACTCCTTACCCTTTTCTCCCATCGTCCTACTTTCACTTCTATGGATCTTCTATCCATACAAGTTACAGGATTTTGTGAATCAATGTGGGAATAGATAAAACGATTGTTGAGTATACAATATAACCGTATAGCTCATCCAGAAGGCCATCAATGACCGGTATCGGGTTGAGTTGCCTATAATCCATAGGCGCTGCTAGGCATGGGAGACTCTGGTCATGTGACACAACTGATGAACACGACAACCCAAAAAAAAAGGCCTGATGGTCTCTGTGATGGTGGTCAACCCGAGCCGCCAACATGTGTTCGGTGGAATGCTAAGTAGGTAAGAAATTTGTTCACTTGTTCCTTTTGATTTGTTTGCTTCAATTTAGAGAATGTGAATGTACATGTGTCTGAATTCAATCTCTTGTAGTGATGTGACTTTCAATGTTGTGAATTCGCAGACGCCATCGGCCACGTACGTGAGCATGATGCTTGAGTCGGTTGGGTTTGAGGACCCAACGGATCTTGGGCGATCCATATTGCTCCAGATGTCTCTTGAGTGTTTTGAGAGATATGAGGAAATAGAGAAAAATGCCTCTTGAGTATTTTGTATTTATTCTGAAAATATGAAAATACTTCTGAGAATTTTGTATATTAATATCTTGTTCAACTAGCAAAGCTAGTAAGGTTGACACCTTGCTAGTGGGAACACAAGTGAAGTTATATCTGTATTGACAATTTAATATTGGTGTGAAAGCTCTTACCTGCAGGGATGGATACCTTGGTTCTCATTGAGGAAAGTTTGATGTTTGCTACAAACGCTTACACTTGTGATCCAACACAGTGATACTTTAGTCCCAGAGGTCAATCAACAAAGAACACCAACAATCACACACGAAGGATCACACCAGAAAAGAGCAAAGACATACAAGATCGAAGCTACACATGGGTAGAAGAAAATAAGAAGAAAATTGAAGCAATAAACACAATAACCGTCGAATACAACAACAACCATCGGCACCAACCATCTATTGATAGAAAAAAGTACTATGAGCTCGAGAAAGGTTCTACAAAAGGAAACGCCTCTCGACGCTATGAGCATGGGATGTTGCGGCGAGATACGAGTTGTTGCGAGACTCGGCGGCGAAGCTACAAAGCATGGTGACGCTGCTCCAAATCTGCAAGTCTCCCAACGGTGCTATCGGGTGGGTCGGCCTGCTACCAGGGATTGTTTGCTACATTGGTGGGAGACAAAGAGGACATCGTTTGCCTTCAATCCAATGGCTACGCGGTCGGGGTCGGGCGGTTGGCGAACCAACTGTTTTATGAAACAAATGGCCTTAACTTTATCTTAGTATCCAACCAAGTACAAGCAACTTACTTGGTTAAAAAAATGGTTGTACAAACTCAAGCAATTATTTGTAGTTTTAGCCTTCCTCCCCTCAATCTCCACCAGCGAGCCTGTGGGTTCGCCTCCCCTCCGCCCGCCGCTCCGGCGACCAGTGGCGGGCAGGGGATTTCTAGTGCCTCAGATCGGGTTAGTAGGTAGGTAGGGTTGTAGTCCTCGCAAGGGCGGCGTTTGGATGGATGGCGGCGCTTCTTCTTTGAGTAAGTCTTTCGGGCTCTGATCCTCCTCAAGTTTGTCCATTGGGACGGATTAGACGAAACTCTGGTGTAGATTCGGTGAGGTTAGGGTTTCTCGTCGTGCGTACGCAACGACGATATTTGGTGTCAGGTTCTTAAGATTGATTCAAGGATTCAACGGCGACAGCTGCGGCTCTGGGATGATGGTCCTTAGGGGCACATGCACGAAGACTTCTCGACTGTCATCGACAAGGTCAGGCTGGCTCCGGTATAGGAGAGGTTGCAGCGGCGCGCTCTGGCGGCGGCAGTGGTCGTTCGGTGGTCCATGGACCTTAATGTAATTTTTATTATGTTTGAGGTGTTTTATACTTCTGGTGAATATTTATAACAGGTCTGATCATTTTCACAAGAAAAGTACAAGAAATCAATGATTCATCGCCATCCACCTCGTCGGTGAGTTGTTATGACATTTATTTTTAACAGCCTCCCATCAAGTGTTCGTGCATATATATATTTCCCATGAAACGTGGTTCGCCAGAGGCCGATAAAGGTGTGACAACATATTTTATATCCGAGTGAGATAGTCATGGATAGTATTCAAGACAATTTCCCTCATTTTACTTTGTTAATGTTGGGTTTTGAGGCAACACAAAACATATATTGGGCCACACACGCACACTACCATAAGCATGCTAATTAGACTTGGGAAGCATTCGGAAACAATTAGCTAGTTGTAGCAGTTCCCGCAGAGGTGCATCCACTCTACATTGTTGTGACGCACATGTTCTCACGTTAAGAAAAAATGCTCGGCAGTCACTACATTTTCTCACGTTCCGAAAAATGCCCAGTAGCACAATGTTCAGATCAATCAGGTTTTCACAAACATTTGATACCATCAAACTGAGTTCGTGCAATGGCAAGCCAAACAGCAAACACAACGGTGACAACAGCAACCACTGCACCAGCTCTAACGAATTAATTGCAAGGAAATAGCATAATTGGGGCTAGGTCATCGAAATGGTACCACACTTCATTTTATTTGCATGTCAGTACCAGGTTTGGGCCTAGCGGTCACAAAACGCCCTAATTCTCATTTGAACCATTTTTAACAGTAGAACTGACTGTTGGGGCCGCTCTTAGGGATGATGTGGACAAAAAACATGTTGACTCCCATGGTAACTTCTCCCATGAGTCTCTGCTAACGGCTCCATGATGAGAGACCACTGGACGGAACCGAGGCAGAATGCCAGGGACGGCCGACATGGTGCTGGGGGACGGGGAAGAGGTGGTGGACCTCTCTCTTCTCTAGGTCCTTGCTGGGCTGCCCTAGAACCAATACCAACTTGCAAAAAGCATAAAGAGTGATACCAATTCGTTTGCCTAGCCTTAGGTGTGGTACTTTTTTGCAATTAACTCAGCTATAACTAATCAGTTGTTTCTTGTAACTGCCTGATGCTGCTTCATCGGTCGATCGACGGAGGATAGAAAATCATGAGAACAACACAACGAAGAAGACCAACTCTCCGAAGCAGCAGACAAACAGTGAGTGGAATGGTAAAGCGTACGTAGGTGGAAGCAGATAGGGCACTCCACGGCACGTTCGTCTTGCTCGGCGGCGTCGAAGCACGAAGCGAGGTCGCCGAATCAGACAAGAAGATGGCGGAGCCGGTCGGAGTCGAGGCAGCACAAGCTGACCCATGGCCCCCAGTTCAAAATCTTGGAGTCATAAACCGTCAGGTTCAAGGCTACCAACACAAACTGGCCATCGGCTTGCAAAAAAAAAGGAAAAACTTTAAGGAAAATTTAGAAAACAAAAAGGTTCCGTCGCTGGGACTTGAACCCGGGTCTCTCAGGTGAGAGTCGAGTATCCTAACCACCTAGACTACGACGGAATGAGTGATGCTTTAGATACTAAAACATATATATTCGGGAGGCAGGTCTGTTCGTGTATGCCACACACAAAACAGCACGAACGATAGAGCTGAATCGCAGCTTTGCTTTTTACAGACATGCCTACAAAACATCACCAAACCGAGAACAAACTACATTTGATCCATTCCATATTTGGATTCTGCCATGCACGCGAACACATGGATTGTACCAAATTCAGACAAAGCGGATCCTGGGAATCCAAGCCAACACATGATGTGTTGATCTTGGACAAAATTCCAGCAATCTACCTGCCTCCCTGAGTTGAGCAACCATACCGCATATGCAGGTACGCAACTGATCAAATATTCAAATACCACAACAAACTAGTCATCAGCTCATCATTCGTCAAATTTAGCTTGCAGGGCTTTTGCTTTCATTGAGCACTCCAGAAAGATATCTCAAACCGTCTGTTGCTAACACAACATCCTGCGACCTTAAAACTACTGAAGAAATGTATGTGATTTGTTGTGTGGACTTCCAGAAAGATATCCAAACAAATGACCAGAAAACTAATTATGTGACAGGCGCTTTGTTGCCAACTATAGAAAGATATTTGAAATAACCCACACAACTTTTATAGTACAAACTCTCACACAACGCACAAATTATGCGACAACTTTTATATATCCAAATAAATGACCAGAAAACTAATATAGGTCGTCAGTCCAGGCATATACCCCGGGAGAAATTAATCAAGCATCTTTTGATTTATCTCAAAACAACTCAACTTGAATGTTGAAGTGTACGTTATGTAAACTTGATGAATTTTTTCTTACTTTTCTTCGCAACAATGTTGATTAAATGATGTAGGGATTGAAAACCTTAAATTGTAAATTATATACTAAATAAGTTGTCTTCCATCTCAACTATAACTGAAAAATCATTGAAATTTCAGATTAGAAATTGAAAAGGAACAAATTTAACGGAAATTGGCTATGGCTCCTAGGTGCATATGCACTCATTGTCTAAATACATATTTTGAAAAGTTGAAAAATTCCGAACAAAAATCCCGCGTGTATATCCGAACATTCTATGTGCGCGCACAAAGTTTTCGGTGAAAAACGAGGTTTTTTGTGTCTTGTGTAAAAAAGACAATTTCTGATGCTTCATTATAACTATTCACGAGGCATTTCTTTATCTTTTTTACACAAGCCACAAAAAACGTCGTTTTTCACCAAAACTTTATGCACACACATAGAATGTCCGGATATACCCGCCGGATTTTTGTTCCGAATTTTTCAACTTTTGAAAATGTGTATTTAAACAATAGGTGCATATGCACCTAGGAGCCAAAACACCGTGTTCACATGATAAAGTATCTCAATACAATTTGAATACTATAATCTTGTATGTCTCGATTCTCATATGAAATTCTTATGCAGCACTGAGACTATAATGATTCACATTTCAAAAGAAAAAAAATGATCTCTCGTGATGCTTTGTAGCATGATGACATGAAAAAAGGGACTTAGTTGGGACGAAAACTCCATACCGGAGTAACAACCAGCTTAGAAACTGAGAATTCTCTCTACAAATTCGTGAAGTTGTATAATTTCAGCAGCCGGAGGCGGCCAAGGAGGAGTGTACATCTGCGCCATAGTTGGGTCTGGCCGCCGGAGCATTAGCAGATTGGCGGCAGCGTTGTTCTTCTGAAGCCGGTGAAGTAAGCAAATGAATAACAAAAAATTAACGAGCAGGGTCATCCTATGATAATACCTGAATCAATTGGAAAGCCATAATACGAAAGCTCAACGTACCAACATGTTCAAAGTGAACATAATATAATATGGTAACATGCTATCTCACAAGTCTTTTATAAATGTCAACGATGCCCCTATTATCCACGAGACATCAATGAATCCAAGATATAACTAAGTATACAAATCGGGAGTTGAAAGCATCACAACCGTATATTACTTAATGTCACAAAAGACATATAAACTAAGAATGATAATCACACTCTTAATAGTTGGTGCTTTAAAAGAAGGATGGAATGACTCAACATAAAAAGTAAATAGGCCCTTCAAAGAGGGAAGCATAAATTGTCATGTGCATATTAAACACATTAATGTGTGGGAGAAGGGCGGCCAACCAGCATGGCCATGTGGCGCATGCTGGTTGGCCATGGCGAGAAACTTTTTGATTTATTTTTGAACGTTATTTTTGGAAGATGAAAGTGAGATTTTTTTTTATTGTGAGAAAAGTTTTATTTTAGTTTTTTTTTTGAAGATGAAAGTGAGATTATTTTTTTGAGATGGATGTGTTGGCCACGTGTTGCGAGAACATTTCTTTTAATTTTGAGATGCAGAAGAGATTTTTTTTCCTTTTTTAAGAGGAAGAAATACGCACACAGCTTTCTCTCAAGAGGCCCGCAATGGCAGGCCCCAGTCACTAGTTTGTAGTATTGAAAGGGTGGTCCAGCTCTTATTACCAATGTTTTGGGTTAGCGCTCAAGATTTTACCATAGGAAATACATATATTTTCCATTGCCCCTTGTAATTGTGCGAGGTACCACACACTCTATTTTACATATCTTTAGTTTCATAAAGATTTGTCCTCCTTCCGCTTTAAGAATTGGAGACCTTTTATTTAGTAGGTCTTTTCCTGCGTTTTTTATTGTTCAGAACCATCATTATGAGATCGTGGAAAACAAAATATGTTTACGATCATCTAAGCAATGTGAAACATTTATATATTTTTTCTTTTTGTTAATGCACCAACGGCAATTACTTTTAATATATTTACCAATGATACAAATAAGTAGGTATGGTCGACTCTTATGGCAAAACCTGGCACAAGAATTTGGCACAAGCAGAATTCATGGCTAGTATACATGAAGACTAGCAAAAGACTAGGAAGCGACCAACTAGAGAGCACGAACATCATAATCATGCATTTTGAACATGTAATCTTACGTGGTAATATGAATATGATACTACACAAAAGTTATAATACCATCGAGGCTGATTTAAACTTTTGATAACAAATGTAAACATGTACCAAGTGTTGGAAATATGCCCTAGAGGCAATAATAAATGGTTATTATTATATTTATTTGTTCATGGTAATTGTCTATTGTTCATGTTATAATTGTATTGTCCAGAAATCGTAATACATGTGTGAATGCATAGACCACAACGTGTCCCTAGTAAGCCTCTAGTTGACTAGCTCGTTGATCAACAGATAGTCAAGGTTTCCTGACTATGGACATTGGATGTCATTGATAATGGGATCACATCATTAGGAGAATTATGTGATGGACATGACCCAATCCTAAGCATAGCATAAAAGATCGTGTAGTTTCGTTTGCTAGAGCTTTTCCAATGTCAAGTATCTTTTCCTTAGACCATGAGATCGTGCAACTCCCGGATACCGTAGGAGTGCTTTGGGTGTGCCAAACGTCACAACGTAACTGGGTGACTATAAAGGTGCACTACGGGTATCTCCGAAAGTGTCTGTTGGGTTGGCACGGATCGAGACTGGGATTTGTCACTCCGTGTGACGGAGAGGTATCTCTGGGCCCACTCGGTAATGCATCATCACAATGAGCTCTATGTGACTAAGGCGTTAGTCACGGGATCATGCATTGCGGTACGAGTAAAGAGACTTGCCGGTAACGAGATTGAACAAGGTATTGGGATACCGACGATCGAATCTTGGGCAAGTAACATACCGATTGACAAAGGGAATTGCATACGGGATTGATCGAATCCTCGACACCGTGGTTCATCCGATGAGATCATCGTGGAACATGTGGGAGCCAACATGGGTATCCAGATCCCGCTGTTGGTTATTGACCGGAGAGGCGTCTCGGTCATGTCTGCATGTCTCCCGAACCCGTAGGGTCTACACACTTAAGGTTCGGTGACGCTAGGGTTGTACAGATATGTGTATGCGGAAACCCGAAAGTTGTTCGGAGTCCCGGATGAGATCCCGGACGTCACGAGAGGTTCCGGAATGGTCCGGAGGTGAAGAATTATATATAGGAAGTCAAGTTTCGGGGGTTACCGGTATTGTACCGGGACCACCGGAAGGGTCCCGGGGGTCCACAGGGTGGGGCCACCTATCCCGGAGGGCCCCATAGGCTGAAAGTGGAAGGGAACCAACCCCTAGTGGGCTGGGCGCCCCCCCATGGGCCTTTCCCCATGCGCCTAGGGTTGGGAACCCTAGGGTGGGGGGGCTTTCCCCTTGCCTTGGGGGGCAAGGCACCCCTTCCCCCCTTTGGCCGGCGCCCCCCCCCCCCCCATGAGATCCCATCTCTAGGGCCGGCGCCCCCCCAGGGGGCCTATATAAAGGGGGGGAGGGAGGGCAGCAACCTACAGCCTTGGGCGCCTCCCTCCTCCCCTGCTACACCTCTCCGTCTCGTAGAAGCTCGGCGAAGCCCTGCCGAGACCCGCTACATCCACCACCACGCCGTCGTGCTGCTGGATCTCCATCAACCTCTCCTTCCCCCTTGCTGGATCAAGAAGGAGGAGACATCGCTGCACCGTACGTGTGTTGAACGCGGAGGTGCCGTCCGTTCGGCACTCGGTCATCGATGATTTGGATCACGGCGAGTACGACTCCGTCATCCACGTTCATTGGAACGCTTCCGCTCGCGATCTACAAGGGTATGTAGATGCACTCCTTTCCCCTCGTTGCTAGTAGACTCCATAGATGCATCTTGGTGAGCGTAGGAAAATTTTAAATTATGCTACGATTCCCAACAGTGGCATCATGAGCCAGGCCTATGCGTAGTTACTATGCACGAGTAGAACACAAAGCAGTTGTGGGCGTTGAGTTTGCCAATTCTTCTTGCCGCTACTAGTCGTTTCTTGTTTCGGCGGCATTGTAGGATGAAGCGGCCCGGACCGACCTTACACGTACGCTTACGTGAGACAGGTTCCACCGACTGACATGCACTAGTTGCATAAGGTGGCTAGCGGGTGTCTGTCTCTCCTACTTTAGTCGGAACGGATTCGATGAAAAGGGTCCTTATGAAGGGTAAATAGAAATTGGCAAATCACGTTGTGGTCATACGTAGGTAAGAAAACGTTCTTGCTAGAAACCTACAAACCACGTAAAAAACATGCAACAACAATTAGAGGACGTCTAACTTGTTTTTGCAGCAAGTGCTATGTGATGTGATATGGCCAGAAGATGTGATGAATGATATATGTGATGTATGAGATTGATCATATTCTTGTAATAGGAATCACGACTTGCATGTCGATGAGTATGACAACCGGCAGGAGCCATAGGAGTTGTCTTTATTATTTTGCATGACCTGCGTGTCATTGAATAACGCCATGTAAATTACTTTACTTTGTTGCTAAACGCGTTAGCCATAGAAGTAGAAGTAATCGTTGGCGTGACGACTTCATGAAGACACAATGATGGAGATCATGATGATGGAGATCATGGTGTCATGCCGGTGACGAAGATGATCATGGTGCCCCGCAGATGGAGATCAAAGGAGCATAATGATATTGGCCATATCATGTCACTATTTGATTGCATGTGATGTTTATCATGTTTTTGCATCTTATTTGCTTAGAACGATGGTAGTAAGTAAGATGATCCCTTATGATAATTTCAAGAAAAGTGTTCCCCCTAACTGTGCACCGTTGCGAAGGTTCATTGTCTCGAAGCACCACGTGATGATTGGGTGTGATAGATTCTAACGTTCGAATACAACGGGTGTTGACGAGCCTAGCATGTACAGACATGGCCTCGGAACACACGCAATACACTTAGGTTGACTTGACGAGCCTAGCATGTACAGACATGGCCTCGGAACACGGAGGACTGAAAGGTCGAGCATGAGTCGTATAGAAGATACGATCAACATGGAGATGTTCACCGATCTTGACTAGTCCGTCTCACGTGATGATCGGACACGGCCTAGTTAAACTCGGATCATGTTTCACTTAGATGACTAGAGGGATGTCTATCTGAGTGGGAGTTCATTAAATAATTTGATTAGATGAACTTAATTATCATGAACTTAGTCTAAAATCTTTACACTATATATTGTAGATCATATGGCCAACGTTGTCCTCAATTTCAACGCGTTCCTAGAGAAAACCAAGCTGAAAGATGATGGCAGCAACTATACGGACTGGGTCCGGAACCTGAGGCTCATCCTCATAGTAGCCAAGAAAGATTATGTCTTAGAAGCACCGCTAGGTGATGCACCAATCCCTGAGAACCAAGACGTTATGAACGCTTGGCAATCACGTGCTGATGATTACTCCCTCGTTCAGTGCGGCATGCTTTACAGCTTAGAACCGGGTCTCCAAAAGCGTTTTGAGAAACATGGAGCATATGAGATGTTCGAGGAGCTGAAATTGGTTTTCCAAGCTCATGCCCGGGTCGAGAGATATGATGTCTCCGACAAGTTCTTCAGCTGTAAAATGGAGGAGAATAGTTCTGTTAGTGAGCACATACTCAGAATGTCTGGGTTGCACAACCGCTTGACTCAGCTGGGAGTTAATCTCCCGGATGACGCGGTCATTGACAGAATCCTTCAGTCGCTTCCACCAAGCTTCAAGAGCTTTGTGATGAACTACAATATGCAGGGGATGGAAAAGACCATTCCTGAGGTATATTCGATGCTGAAATTAGCGGAGGTGGAAATCAGAAAAGAACATCAAGTGTTGATGGTGAATAAAACCACTAAGTTCAAGAAGGGCAAGGGTAAGAAGAACTTCAAGAAGGACGGCAAGGGAGTTGCCGCATCCGGTAAACCAGTTACTGGGAAGAAGTCAAAGAATGGACCCAAGCCTGAGACAGAGTGCTTTTATTGCAAGGGAAGTGGTCACTGGAAGCGGAACTGCCCCAAATACTTAGTGGACAAGAAGAAGGCCGGCAACACCAAAGGTATATGTGATATACATGTAATTGATGTGTACCTTACCAGTACTCGTAGTAGCTCCTGGGTATTTGATACCGGTGCGGTTGCTCATATTTGTAACTCAAAACAGGAACTACGGAATAAACGGAGACTGGCGAAGGACGAGGTGACGATGCGCGTCGGGAATGGTTCCAAGGTCGATGTGATCGCCGTCGGCACGCTACCTCTGCATCTCCCTACGGGATTAGTTTTAAACCTCAATAATTGTTATTTAGTGCCAGCTTTGAGCATGAACATTGTATCTGGATCTCGTTTAATTCGAGATGGCTACTCATTTAAATCCGAGAATAATGGTTGTTCTATTTATTTGAGAGATATATGTTTTATGGTCATGCCCCGCTGGTCAATGGTTTATTTTTGATGAATCTCGAACGTGATGTTACACATGTTCATAGTGTGAATACCAAAAGATGTAAAGTTGATAACGATAGTCCCACATACTTGTGGCACTGCCGCCTTGGTCACATTGGTGTCAAGCGCATGAAGAAGCTCCATGCAGATGGACTTTTGGAGTCTCTTGATTACGAATCATTTGACACGTGCGAACCATGCCTCATGGGTAAGATGACCAAGACTCCGTTCTCCGGAACAATGGAGCGAGCAACCAACTTATTGGAAATCATACATACCGATGTGTGTGGTCCAATGAGTGTTGAGGCTCGCGGAGGATATCGTTATGTTCTCACTCTCACTGATGATTTAAGTAGATATGGGTATGTCTACCTAATGAAACACAAGTCTGAAACCTTTGAAAAGTTCAAGGAATTTCAGAGTGAAGTTGAGAATCAACGTGACAGAAAAATAAAATTCTTACGATCAGATCGTGGTGGAGAATATTTAAGTCACGAATTTGGTACACACTTAAGGAAATGTGGAATAGTTTCACAACTCGCGCCGCCTGGAACACCTCAGAGAAATGGTGTGTCCGAACGTCATAATCGCACTCTATTGGATATGGTGCGATCTATGATGTCTCTTACCGATTTACCGCTCTCATTTTGGGGCTATGCTTTAGAGACTGCCGCATTCACTTTAAATAGGGCTCCGTCGAAATCCGTTGAGACAACACCGTATGAATTATGGTTTGGGAAGAAACCTAAGCTGTCGTTTCTAAAAGTTTGGGGATGCGATGCTTATGTCAAGAAACTTCAACCTGAAAAGCTCGAACCCAAATCGGAAAAATGCGTCTTCATAGGATACCCTAAGGAAACCATTGGGTATACCTTCTACCTCAGATCCGAAGGCAAGATCTTCGTTGCCAAGAACGAGTCCTTTCTGGAGAAGGAGTTTCTCTCGAAAGAATTGAGTGGGAGGAAAGTGGAACTTGATGAGGTGATAGTCACCCCTTCCGAACCGGAAAGTAGCGCAGCGCGGGAAAATGTTCCTGTGGTGCCTACACCGACCGGGGAGCTAGTTAATTATGATGATCATGAAGCTTCAGATCAAGTTACTGAACTTCGTAGGTCCACAAGGACACGTTCCGCACCAGAGTGGTACGGCAACCCTGTCCTAGAAATCATGTTGTTAGACAACGGTGAACCTTCGAACTATGAAAAAGCGATGGCGGGCCCGGATTCCGACAAATGGCTAGAAGCCATGAAATCCGAGATAGAATCCATGTATGAAAACAAAGTATGGACTTTGACTGACTGGCCCGATGAGCGGCGAGCCATAGAAAACAAATGGATCTTTAAGAAGAAGACAGACGCAGATGGTAATGTGACCATCTACAAAGCTCGACTTGTCGCTAAGGGTTATCGACAAGTTCAAGGGGTTGACTACGATGAGACTTTCTCACCCGTAGCGAAGCTGAAGTCCGTCCGAATCATGTTAGCAATTGCCGCATACTATGATTATGAGACATGGCAGATGGACGTCAAAACGGCATTCCTTAATGGCTTCCTTAAGGAAGAGTTGTATATGATGCAGCCGGAAGGTTTTGTCGATCCGAAGAATGCTAACAAAGTATGCAAGCTCCAGCGCTCAATCTATGGGCTGGTGCAAGCATCTCGGAGTTGGAACATTCGCTTTGATGAGATGATCAAAGCGTTTGGGTTTACACAGACTTATGGAGAAGCCTGTGTTTACAACAAAGTGAGTGGGAGCTCTGTAGCATTTCTCATATAATATGTGGATGACATATTATTGATGGGAAATGATATAGAATTCTTGGAAAGTATAAAGGCCTATTTGAATAAGTGTTTTTCAATGAAGGACCTTGGAGAAGCTGCTTATATATTAGGCATCAAGATCTATAGAGATAGATCAAGACGCCTCATTAGTCTTTCACAGAGTACATACCTTGACAAGATATTGAAGAAGTTCAATATGGATCAGTCCAAGAAGGGGTTCTTGCCTGTATTGCAAGGTGTGCAATTGAGCACGGCTCAATGCCCGACCACGGCAGAAGATAGAGAAAAGATGAGTGTCATCCCCTATGCCTCGGCCATAGGGTCTATTATGTATGTCATGCTATGTACCAGACCTGATGTAAACCTTGCCGTAAGTTTGGTAGGAAGGTACCAAAGTAATCCCGGCACGGAACACTGGACAGCGGTCAAGAATATCCTGAAGTACCTGAAGAGGACTAAGGATGTGTTTCTCGTTTATGGAGGTGACGAAGAGCTCGTCGTAAAGGGTTACGTCGACGCTAGCTTCGACACAGATCTGGATGACTCGAAGTCACAGACCGGATACGTGTATATTTTGAATGGAGGAGCAGTAAGCTGGTGCAGTTGCAAGCAAAGCGTCGTGGCGGGATCTACATGTGAAGCGGAATACATGGCAGCCTCGGAGGCAGCACAGGAAGCAGTCTGGATGAAGGAGTTCATTACCGACCTAGGGGTGATTCCCAATGCGTCGGGCCCGATGACTCTCTTCTGTGACAACACTGGAGCCATTGCCCTTGCGAAGGAGCCCAGGTTTCACAGGAAGACCAGGCATATCAAGCGTCGCTTCAACTCCATTCGTGAAAGTGTTCAAAATGGAGACATAGATATTTGTAAAGTACATACGGACCTGAATGTAGCAGATCCGTTGACTAAACCTCTCCCTAGGGCAAAACATGATCAACACCAGGACGCAATGGGTGTTCGATTCATCACAATGTAACTAGATTATTGACTCTAGTGCAAGTGGGAGACTGTTGGAAATATGCCCTAGAGGCAATAATAAATGGTTATTATTATATTTCTTTGTTCATGGTAATTGTCTATTGTTCATGTTATAATTGTATTGTCCGGAAATCGTAATACATGTGTGAATGCATAGACCACAACGTGTCCCTAGTAAGCCTCTAGTTGACTAGCTCGTTGATCAACAGATAGTCAAGGTTTCCTGACTATGGACATTGGATGTCATTGATAATGGGATCACATCATTAGGAGAATGATGTGATGGACATGACCCAATCCTAAGCATAGCATAAAAGATCGTGTAGTTTCGTTTGCTAGAGCTTTTCCAATGTCAAGTATCTTTTCCTTAGACCATGAGATCGTGCAACTCCCGGTTACCGTAGGAGTGCTTTGGGTGTGCCAAACGTCACAACGTAACTGGGTGACTATAAAGGTGCACTACGGGTATCTCCGAAAGTGTCTGTTGGGTTGGCACGGATCGAGACTGGGATTTGTCACTCCGTGTGACGGAGAGGTATCTCTGGGCCCACTCGGTAATGCATCATCACAATGAGCTCTATGTGACTAAGGCGTTAGTCACGGGATCATGCATTGCGGTACGAGTAAAGAGACTTGCCGGTAACGAGATTGAACAAGGTATTGGGATACCGACGATCGAATCTCGGGCAAGTAACATACCGATTGACAAAGGGAATTGCATACGGGATTGATTGAATCCTCGACACCGTGGTTCATCCGATGAGATCATCGTGGAACATGTGGGAGCCAACATGGTATCCAGATCCCGCTGTTGGTTATTGACCGGAGAGGCGTCTCGGTCATGTCTGCATGTCTCCCGAACCCGTAGGGTCTACACACTTAAGGTTCGGTGACGCTAGGGTTGTACAGATATGTGTATGCGGAAACCCGAAAGTTGTTCGGAGTCCCGGATGAGATCCCGGACGTCACGAGAGGTTCCGGAATGGTCCGGAGGTGAAGAATTATATATAGGAAGTCAAGTTTCGGCCACCGGGAAAGTTTCGGGGATTACCGGTATTGTACCGGGACCACCGGAAGGGTCCCGGGGGTCCACCGGGTGGGGCCACCTATCCCGGAGGTCCCCATAGGCTGAAAGTGGAAGGGAACCAGCCCCTAGTGGGCTGGGCGCCCCCCATGGGCCTTTCCCCATGCGCCTAGGGTTGGGAACCCTAGGGTGGGGGGGGGCTTTCCCCTTGCCTTGGGGGGCAAGGCACCCCTTCCCCCCTTTGGCCGCCCCCCATGAGATCCCATCTCTAGGGCCGGCGCCCCCAGGGGGCCTATATAAAGGGGGGGAGGGCAGCAACCTACAGCCTTGGGCGCCTCCCTCCTCCCCTGCTACACCTCTCCGTCTCGCAGAAGCTCGGCGAAGCCCTGCCGAGACCCGCTACATCCACCACCACGCCGTCGTGCTGCTGGATCTCCATCAGCCTCTCCTTCCCCCTTGCTGGATCAAGAAGGAGGAGACGTCGCTGCACCGTACGTGTGTTGAACGCGGAGGTGCCGTCCGTTCGGCACTCGGTCATCGGTGATTTGGATCACGGCGAGTACGACTCCGTCATCCATGTTCATTGGAACGCTTCCGCTCGCGATCTACAAGGGTATGTAGATGCACTCCTTTCCCCTCGTTGCTAGTAGACTCCATAGATGCATCTTGGTGAGCGTAGGAAAATTTTAAATTATGCTACGATTCCCAACACCAAGCCAGTCAACCGGAACATTCAAAGGGAGATACCATGCTAATATCCCACATTACGATTCATTTTGAATGCCCATTGATATTTTAGATGACGCAATATAACTCTCTAATTAATAAAGACTTAGCATGGGAAAGCATAAATCGCCAAACTTTTATTGAGCCGGAGACAGGCTACTGCGAGGAGAGAGAGGCACTACTACGAGACTTGGCGGTGATGCGGTTGTGTGCCCACATGGTTTACCGACTGTGCTCCCGGGCAAGTCGGCGCTTTGCGAGGGATTTTTGTTGCATTGATTGGAGACAAGGAAGATGTTATCTGACTTCACTCCAATTGGCTAAGTGCTCAGGTCTCGCCTTAACTTTATATTAGTGTCCAACCAAGTACAAGAAGCTCATTTGGTCGAAAAGGTGAAGGTACAAACTCAAGCAAACATCTATAGCTGTTAAATAAAAAGTACAACAGTCCAATTACTGGTCTCCGTCCACCCGGTCAATGAGTTGTTATGGTATTTATTTATTTTCCAACCTCCCATCAAGTGTTCATGCATATATATTGTTCCCATCAATTGTGGTTCATAGTGATCACATAGTCATAAGCAGAGAAAGAAAAATACCCATCCGGTGTGCCTTCATCTCTGAGTGAGCTAGTCCTGATGGATAGTACCCAAGACAATTCCCTCATTTTACTTTGTTAAAGTCAGCTTTTTAGGCAATACAAAACACACGTTAGGCCACATGCACACACTACCACAAAAATGTTAATTAGATTTAGGAGACATTAGGAAATGATTAGCTTGAAGCTCTTGATTGTCCAGCAGGGCATGTACTATGCACCATTACTCCAAATCTATTGAAAAGGGCAGTGCCTAGAAGGCGCTTAGGCACGCTTAGGCGCTAGGCAATAGCCAAATGCCTAGGCCGCCTAGGCCAAATGCATCGTCTAAGGCATAAGCGGAAGTCTAGGCGGGGCAAGTAAGAAGTTATCTACCCAAGCGAGAAATCATGTCATATTGTACTGATATGTCAAAAAGACCCTATTCCAATGGTAGTAGCTGGTAGTTAACTTATTTATATGTCCTGAATTAATATAATACATATATAATAACCATAAATACACCCTGACAGTAAAAACTATACAACCGTCTGGGCCGCAATTAGGGGGCTTAAGCACCGCCTCACTTACTCCTAGTGTTTTTTCCAACCTATACATCATTACTCCACATTGCTACAAACAGTGGCAGAGGGCGATTTTTTTAGGTGGGGCGTAACCTAAAGCATAAAAAAATCAATGCCAAACTAGAGTAGTCGATACATACTAAAATGCACCCAAATAGTTTTTCCATGTAGAAGAGTTATACATATGCACGTAGAAATGTGTTCAATCAATAATAAATACTTAAATAGTTGGAAAGTCGCATGACACAATGTAAAATCGCCGTTAATTTTATGATATTAAGCCCAAAAACATTTTGGACAGATCTATTCTTTGCATACAAGAAAAAGCAAAACACTTTGCAAAGGTAAGAAAGAATGCACGCCGTTCCATACTAGCCCATGTTAGCACATCTCTACTCCTAATATCTCAGTTGATAGTTTCCGTTCCATAGTTAATTTTTGTTTGGTTTTTTCGTCCCACCTCCCACCATCCCTTCTGTACTGGTTTTCTTATCTCAATCGTTTCCGATTCGTTTTTTAGACTATACGAGTACCCCCGATTTTCCGGAGTTCTCGCAGCCAACCAGATCCGCGCCGCCGCCTCTGCTCCCGCTCCCGTCACCTCCTCGGCCTCTTCGTCCTGGCCGGCTGCGCCCCCTCTGCACGACGCCTCGCCGGACACCGATCTCGCCCCGCAGGACTCAACTCCGCCGGTCTCGTCATCCTCTCCATCACCGCAGTCGTCCACGTCGAAGGCACGGACATCGGAGGCGGTGAGGCGAGGGCTCGCGGCGAGGGAAGCACCTCGGATCCACTCGATCCCGCGCCTCCACCGACCGCAGCCACCTCCGTTCAATCCACCCCTCCACGGTCCCCGCAAGATCCCACGTCTTCACCGTCCGCCACTGCCCGACCCCTTACTCCCTCCGGCAATGCACAGAGCTACATGTCCTCCTTACTGCTTCCGGCTACCTCACAATTTTAATCTGGTCCATGGGACATGAAAAACTTATTTCCGTTCAATGGTGGCAGAGAGATATTCTTGTCCCGAACTCAGGAGCTGCTGGACATTTCCACCGTAATGGAGCGTATCAGCAGGTTAGTTAATCTTTGTTGCTATTATCCTTAGTGTGATTTCTACTAACTATTTCTCTGCTCTATTCTCTGGGCTTGAAGAGGTGGACGACAGTAATAGGAGAACTGGAACAAGCGCCGGAAGCAGCCGTGAACATAGATGCACAGTTCTGCGAGGAAGAAACCAGGGTGTACAAAGGAAGGGAGATCTCACCCCAGGTCTCCAAGCTATTGACTGGGAAGATGAACCCCAGGCAACCGGGTTGGATTGGTTTGCACATAACCCGTAAAACTTACCGATTTTAATTCGCTTGGTATAGGTCCTTAATGATTCAGTACGTTATATCGGTATTGAGTGTACTAGCAGTCTACAGATAGATTTGCGTCTGTATGCTGAGCTTGTTCTGAGGATAATAATTTTTTGATTGAATCCAATGCAAGGTAACTAATAGAAATACAGTTGTACTACTAATGACAGTCTCGCTTTTGGGAAGTTTTTTGATGGATATTTAGTCGTGGCAGCTATTTCTACCGTGGAATAACTGTAATTTAGCTATGTGACACCGATGAATTATATAAAGTTTAGAAATGCATGTATGTCGATTTAATTTAATGGACATGATCTTTTAGGTTGATTTCAGCTGAGCAATAGGAAACATGGGTGCAGAGTAAGGATTGCATCGGCGGCACCATGCCCTTCTCGGGCGACATCTCTTGAGAAAGCGATAAGGGCATTCGCTAACGATCCAATACATAATGTGATTGTACCAGTGCTGGGGACAAGTTCTGACTCTTTATGAGAGAGGCGTGTGGTTTTTACAATCTAATCATTTGGGAGAAAGGTTTTGGGATCAGATATTGGAAATGCAGGTCAAATGTTGAGAGGACAAAATGTAATTAGGAAATAGTGTGTCCATATGTGGTGAGTTTTATTTCATTGCGACATATTTCAGTTTTTGGACAGTGCGTGGATGTGTGTGAGTTGAGTTCTAAGAAGCATTTTTTTCTCATGTTGACAACATGCAGGGTAAAGCAGGTGTGTAGAACACACGATCTTGCCGATGTTAGTACCCTGCTCTAATAAATTGCTTAGATCAGAGCACAGGGGTTAAGAAGTACATGAGGCTGCAATTTGACAGTGAGTCTGAGGAGAACTATGTCGAGGAGATGACAAGAAATGTACGTTGATTTTTTATGAAAGAAATACATAGTTGCTGCTGTGAGCACATTCATTTTTATTAGTAGAACTATTGAGTTTTACTATGTGATTTGCATCTGATTGTTATAGGGGAGTCCGCTAATGAGAGCTAACCTGGCCACTGAATGGCATGCGATCAAAACATACACAAGCGCTATGTTTGATGAAAATTAGATCTTGTATGAGTGTGGACTGTGGAGCATACCAAAGTTGAAGAGATTGAGAAACACAAGTCATGTCCTGGAGGTATGATCTTGTGCGCTTTGCTCGCTGTTTATTTGTATGCAGCAGAATATATCAGGTTGTGTGAGAGAGTGAACTTACTTCAGTGATAAATAATGGCAGGTGCTGGACTTCATGCGTGTGAAGCGATGCTCACAACATAGGAACCATTGGCATATAATCTGTTCTCCTACATGCACTTCAGAATGTGCATAGAGCTTGTTCGGCTTGGGGACATAAATTTTGATGCGTACGATTGTCTGGTTTATTTGTTGAAGGCAAATTTGGTGGACATGAAACCTTTTGCCGAGGTGAGAGATGGGCTTGGTTTGGAAGACCGGCTTGCTGAAAATGGAGTAGTTGTCAAGCTGTTGAAAATACATACTATGTGTAGATCGCAAAACTCAAGAGCATCCAGCAAATGCTGGTAGTGGTGACAATGTTTCAGTAATATACCAGGAAGCAGGTTAGCATAACTATCAGTGCCAGGCTACCAGCTACAAGGAAAGAGATTGACTGGCCAATGACCAGCAGGGAGAAAGCCCCTTAGGAAGGATTGAGTAAGAGGACCAATTTCTGCAGCATTTTCTGCCGCCATGGTCACAAAAGGACTACATGGACAGACAGAGGTGATGCTCCGAAACATCTTGCAAACTGGGCAGGTGCAATAGCTATGGCGTCGAGGGACAGAAAAGGAACAATTTTACCAAGCCCATAGAATTTAGATTGCCAACGGAAACTAAAATGAGTGCAAATTATGAGACCCTTTTTTGGTTAGTAGTTAGTGTTACTTTCTCAATACTCGAGTCAAGATTCTTCCTAATGGTCACCATGGGATCGACAGAACTCTTTAGGTGGCGGAGAAGTTTGATATGAGCCTCTAAGGTACTCTTCGACCTAGCTGAAAATGATGTTCTTTTAGAGGGTATCCTGGCGGATCATAGGAATATTTACTTTGCTTTCTTTTCTATTTATGCAGGTTGAAGATTCTGAAGTTATTGGGTTTTTGCTTCCAACTGAAATGATTCCTTTATATCTGAGTACTATGGAGATGGGCTGTGAACTTACCAGAACAGTATGAACTCAACTCCTTCTCTGAATTTAATTCTTCTATGATGCTTTCCAAAGCCGACGATGACCACACTGTGGACCCACATGGCAGAGGAAGGGGATGCCCGAGACTGAGACGATGACGGTGGTCGCGACACACAGCTGCAGGAGTGGACAACAGAGACAAACACTCCCTTGGATTCGTCGTGATTCTGGAATGGGAGGCAGGTCACTGCCGCTACCGCCCATGAAGCTGACGATGATCACGTGGCCGTCATGCAGCGGCGAGGTGGCGGTTGTGGAGGGGAAGGGGGAGGTGAGGGGAGACGCGCGGGCGAAAACCCACACGGCGGAGGAAGGGGATGCCTCAGGTGGCGACGGTCATGACGGTCACTATATTGTGATATGTTATTTGCATATAAATGATTCAGGGGACCCCGGTTTGTCGTTTAGATTTCTCCAGTAAGTTGTTTAGATTTCTCCCCGCTCATGTCTGACTGGTCGGTTTAGTTCCTGAATTGTAGCTTCCCCGGTATGTTGGGTAATTCACAGTCCTACCCGTTTGATAGTGTATTGATGCCTGACAACTACGTAATGAGTGCATGTTGTTCAAGTGCTTATCTTTTTCTGTTAAACCATTTGTCACCTAGGAATTCTTCATTTTGTAATATAGAGTAGTAAACGAATTTGCTAGGGAATCATATGCACAATCTTTGTAGCTTGAATAATTCGCTATGTTCTAATTTGAAATTATGTTGGCAAATCGTTTGATGTGCTGTCTGTTGCAGATTGTTCGAAGATGGGGCCCATCTCTTTCTAAACTGCAAAGAAGTGAAGGAGCAATGGTATGCCTTGCTGCTGGAGGAAATCCGGATTAGAGTGTAATTCAGCGCATGACGTCATGAGAAAAATTCTGAGGTTGCGGAGAAGGATAAGTTGCTCACTATTTGAGTGTGGGCCGAGCAATTTTTGGAACGGACTGTCTGATACTCAAGCAGGCTGTGAGCTTTGAAGCGTATGGTCAAGTGCCGCTGGGTATTTTCTTATGTGATATCAAGTACCCACTACTATAAGCTACGTACTTTATTCATTGATTGAGGCTAGAGTGATTCATGCTCCAAGGGGATGTAACCAGCCATCTAATGTGCTGGCAGCTTTGGGTGCAGGGTTAGACAATGGTGATCATGTTGAATGGTTCTCAGACTACTTTGAGGTTGTAGCCCATGTTGTAACCGGCGATTTAGCCGTGTACTCCCTCCATTTCTAAATATAAGTCTTTTTAAAGGTTTCAAATGGACTACAACATACGGATGTATATAGACATATTTTAGAGTGTAGATTCACTCATTTTGCTCCGTATGTAGTCCCTTGTTGAAATCTCTAAAAAGACTTATATTTGGGAACAGAGGGAGTATTAAATTTCAACCATGAGGACAGTGATACGGGAGCTGGCCATCTAACCATGCCTGCATACATTTCAAAATGCATTTGAACAAAATGGATAAATTTCATGCAAACAAGCTGGAATTCACTAAGTTTAGATATAATAATTTACATAAATTTGATGATATTTCGTCCGTTCTACTAAAAACTGAAAAAGTTATAAAACCTTAGACTAACTTGTAGCGGCCGGTGTCCGGTGGCCTCGTAGGCGTGGCCAGGGCTGGATTTATGTTTAAGCACACTGGTGTCAGTTCACACCGACTACCTGCAGAAATACACTAGGGATAGTCATTGTACTCACTTAATAACACCGTCACATATCGTACTAAAGGTGCAAACATATTAATGACCCCAAACGACTCATTTTTCTAGCTCCGTCCCTAAGCGTGGCCACCCCGGCCGCACCTCCATCGTCGTCTGTGCCGTCGTCGTTGTCTTGGAAAGGCGCGGCAGGCCTGCCCGGCAACCGCTTGGCGCTTGGGGAGGATCCGCTGCCTGGCTGCGGCCTTGCCCCTTCCTTTTTTCATAGTTTAATCCTCTTTTGTGAATTACTTAAGTTCAATCACAAGCGAAAAATTTCAGTCTATTAGTTAACATGTCTATCCATGTTTCTTCTAAGTTATAGAAATTGACCTACTCTTATATCGTTCGTTAGACAATGCCTTAAGCAAAGGGAACGAGCCTCAATTAATGTATCTAGGTAGGCCAGGATCCTTTGTTTGGATAACTATTTGTGCAAGAGCAAGAAGCTTGGGTTTACAAATAAAAGCGACACTTGGGTTTCTAGGCTGTCTACACCTTTTGCTAGGGCCTTCATTATGGATGATGGTGTAAACTTGTTTCAAGGAGATACACAAAAGTGGATCAAAAGAGTATCATATTACAAAAGAGTGAATTGTTTTTTTAAGATAAGAAGAAAATGAGTGGATGTTTGCATTTTTCGCCTTTATGAGAGAAATGTCATATGCTTTTTTATATAGTGAAAAATATCACATACCATAACAAGTCATTTCTATAGAGCAACTACCAACAAGTGATTTACAGGTGAGCCTACAATTTATTAAACTGGGATGCGACTCACTCTACTAAAAAGCATGATGCCACTCACTCTGACTAAAAATGGTCACCTGCTCGCATTTAGCAACTGAACAATTAAGTATACGTGTTTATATGTTCACTTTAGATCTTTGGATGATGCTTTGAAAATGTTTATTGACAAAGCTTTATAATATACTGGACTGAAAACTCGTCGATTTTACAAAATGAGAAGAGATGCATACAAATAATTATTTTTCTGTATATATTTCTTGCACATGATAATACAAATGGTGTGTTTATATTATTATTTTGTAGAGTATGAGAGGGGTTGAGATGGACAAAGGAATCCATTAACAAGAATGTCAAGGCGACGTCGTTGCAAAGGACAAAAAAATCATCGAATTTTATACAACAATACATGTGCACACACATAATCAGAACAAAATTAAAGGCCATCAAGTAGATTTTAATAATTTGTAATATATTTTTAGTTGGATCATCGATTTATGTGTATACATCGTCAATTTGCTTTTTTGTTATCAGTTTACATTACAAGTGAAGTAGACTTCAATTATTATGCAATTGTGTCCATGCTATATTATCTCTTCCTGTGATATTTTACATGGATTATTTTATATACCTTCAGCAAAATATTTCAGAAGCCCATGGCAACGCACGAGCATACTACTAGTATACAGTAGTGAAAATGTTCTATACAGTGTTAAAAAAAGTACTAAATGTTGGCATACAACAAAAGGCAACTACAGAATTGTGCACTCAGTATCGCCGGGTCACAAACGAAGGAACTAGCACTGATCTAGCACATGGTTTCCTCAAAACTTTATATTAGTTCTTGTTTCACACGTGGCTCGATGCGTGACTTAAATAAGGCCCAATAAGGTGGGTCAGTGCTCACGGCCCAATAGAACGCTGGTTTTCTTCTCCCATGGTTTTTGGCGATCGATCTGTATACATAAAACCCAAATCGCTGAAATCAAGGTAGGGCGAGCGCCTCATCTCGCCCTACCGAGAGCTCTGCCTGTGGCTATGAAGCACGGTGTCAATCCCATGAACAACAAAATGTAGAATCAAGAGTAACAAGAGTCGCCTTGGCATTATGAACGCTCTTGGCATCAGGCGCCCTAATGCGAGATAGCAATGAGGGACTCTGTACGCATGAAGAAAATCTCGAGCTCCTCGTAGCAGACCTCAAATCAGTGAACCGCTCCTCACTTTTGTGAAACAAGAACTAATATAAAGTTTTGAGGAAACCATGTGTGAGAACAACTTGGAACTAAGTCAGGTGAACTAGATGATTGCATATCGTTATATGCATCGTGTTAAGACTTAATTAACACATGTCAATTAACCAAATCATTCTGAGCGGTCGCTCCGTTGCTTGCGATGACCCAATGCCATCGCCGATGCCGGCTCCGTAAAAAAAGAAAGAATTGATTGTGAAAGATAAGTGTTTCATTCCTCTCCCTAATCGTTGAAATTCGAACTATCCACTAGCTCCTCATTTCTTTGGATTCTAGCCCTTCCTTCCGGATTTAATATCCAAAGTAAATCTTTCATGGGCAGGAAGTCCTAAATTTTTTTGTTGCGTACTCCTTACCCTTTTCTCCCATGGTCCTACTTTCACTTCTACAGACCTTCTATCCATACGAGTTCGAGGATTGGTGAATCGATGTGGGAATAGATAAAACAATTGTTAACTACACATAACCGTGTAGCTCATCAAGAAGACCATCAATGACCGGTATCGGTTATTTATCTTTTATGTTTGCGCATTGAGTTACCTATAATCCATAGGCGCCGCCAGGCATGGGAGACTATGGTCACATGACACACTTGAAGAACACGACGACCCGAAAAAAGAAGGCTCGATGGATATTGTGATGGTGGTCAACCCGAGCCACCAATATGTGTTCGGTGGAATGCCAAGTAGGTAAGAAATTTGTTCGCTTGTTCCTTTTGATTTTCTTGGTTCAATTTAGAGAATGTGATTGTACATGTGGCCAAATTCAATCTCATGTAGTGATGTGACTTTCAATGTTGTGAGTTCGCATACGCCATCGGCCGCTGAGCATGATGATTGAGTTGGTTGGGTTTGCCGACTCAACGGATCTTGAGTGATCCAAAGATATGTGGAAATAGAGAATTGACGCCTCTTGCGTTTTTTGAGAGATACGAGCAAATAGAGAAAAATGCCTCTTGAGTATTTTTTTTACTTCCTAGAATTAGGTTGTTTTTGCATGGTACCTAGAATTAGGTTGGGGGCTGCCCTCTCGTCCATACTCTCGTATTATCTAGACACCATAGCTTGATCTCTTTCGCCTTCAGGTGTTTTCTCCGTGGGCAATGCATACCATGTGTTGTGCCGAACGCCCACCATTCCATGGACTGGTCCACTTTGGAAGGCCCCATTGCCCCTGAAGATCAAGATTTTCACGTGGCAATTGTTGAGGGGCCAGCTTCCCTCTAGGACGGATGTGCTTAAGAGGCATGGGCCGGGTGATGGCCTGTGCCCCCTCTATGAGGTCCCTGAGACCGGGTCTCACATCTTGTTCTCCTACACGACACCTCGAGTTCTCTGGGTTTTCGTCTGCGAGGCCTTGGGGCCTAATTGGGAGGCCTTGGATCTTGCGGGTTTTCTCGAAACCAAAGCCAACCAAACCAGCCGGCAGTGCCGCCTATTCTGGCTTGTGCTTGCAGCGATGTCTTGGACGCTATGGATGATGCGTAATAAAATGGTGATTGATTGGGTCTTCCCTCAACATGCCTCTGACTCGTTCTTCAAATTCCTTACTTTCTTGCAGCACTGGCATCCGTTATGTAGATAGCGGGACCGCGACTGTCTGGGACTCATTCTGGATGCGCTCCTGGCTAACGCCTGCCGTCTCGCCTCTTTGCAGGACCACTGAGCCGGCTGCCACTAGGTGGATTTTTTTCCCTATTTCTTTTGTGCTTTCTTGGGTGTGATTGTGTTGTCTCCCTAGCCATCTTTGTTGCTTCTGTGCTCGTGATGAACTGGTTGTATGGATGTTGGCTCTATTTATAAAGCAAATCGAAAGTCTATTTGAGGTAATTTTATACATTAATATCGTGTACAACTAGCAAAGCTAGTAAGGTTGACACCTTGCTAATGGGAACACAAGTGAAGTTACCCATATTGTAATACAATTTAACATTGGTGGTGAAACTCGTACCTTCAGGGATGGATATATTGGTTCTCATTCAGAAAAGTTTGATGCTTGCTACAATCTCTTACACTTGCAGTCCAACACTGTGCTACCTTTGTCCCAGGGGTCAATCAACAAACAACACCAACGATCACACACGAAGAATCACACTAGAAAGGAGCAAAGTCATACAAGATCGAAGCTGTGCATGGGTTATTGCTACCATGGAACTGAGTTTGTGCGATGTCAAGCCCAACAATAACACAAAGGTGACACCGGCAACCACTACACCAGCTCTAACGAATTAGTTTCAAGGAAATACTAAAATTGGGGCTAGGTCATTGAAATGGTACCACACTTCATTTTATTTGCAAGTCAGTACTAGGTTTGGGTCTAGCGGTCACAAAACGCCCTAATTCTCGTTTCAACCATTTTTAACAGCGGAACTGACCGGTGGGGCCCGCTCTTCATGATGAGAGACCACTGGGCGGAGCCGATGCAGGATGCCAGGGACAGCCGACATGGTGCTGGGCCTCTCTCTTCTCTAGATCCTTGCTGGGCTGCCCTAGAACCAGTACCAACTTATAAAAAAACATAAAGAGTGATACCAATTCGTTGGTCTAGCCTTAGTTGTGGTACTTTCTTGCAATTAACTCAGCTATAGCTGATCACTTGTTCCTTGTAACTGCCTGATGCAGCTTCATCAGCCCCCATATGTGCCACCAACAAGGGTCCTAGTCCACGCCTTCCTCTGCATTTGCATCCTAACATATACAAACTGCAAGCACGCATCCATCCATGAGGCGCTTGCAGTGGTTCTTTGCTAACGCCGACATGGTTGCTTTATCTATAAAGCCGGGCGAGAGCCTGTTTCTAGAGAACGCCAACGTGGTTGTGATGTTGTGTGGATTGATTCTTTTGCAGAACGTGGTTGCTTTTATGCTATTGCCAGTTTGCTACTGTACTATACTGGTATTTCTCGAGAGTTCCGGAAGGAAGTTTCTCGACTGGCTTTGGTATGAAAAAAAATGCATAGCTGGAAAAAGGGAAATGGACGCCCTTCATAAAATAGTTCAGGTAAAGTGCATTCTTATTCAGATAATGCATTGAATGTTCTGCGATCTGATTCAGCAAGCATACTGTAAATGCAGGCAGTGATTAAACTGCATTCAACTTGTAACAGTACGGTAGTAAGTTCATAGCACAGCTGATCGCAACGTATTATTACAAGAAACTGGAATCGAATAATCAGGTATCTATCGTAGCATCTAACAAGTGAAGTGAATCTAGTTCGCAACTCATCTGAAGAACCCGGAAACGAGCAAAAGGTTTTTTAGTTGAGCTGAAGAATGCATTTGATGCTGATGCTGTGACATTCTGAACTTCGACAGTAGTTAATGCACACCTACGGTAGATATGTTAAAATTAAAAGAATTACAGGCTGGGATTCCGGAGCAGGCAGGTCCACCGCGCGGAATCAAAGCAACTGCGGCGGCATGATGACTGGACGCTAACTTGGAGTTCTTGGCCACCGCAAATATAATTTCGGCATGAACAATTTATCTTTGTCTTGAGAGCCGACTACAGAATAACTAGTTGAATGCCCGTGCGTTGCCACGGGTCAACAAATGAATCTATGGCTAGCCCTGGGCTACAGCTCTTGGGTCATCACACTATCCTTTGGTATGTTGTCACCCTGCTCCGAATCTGCCATATTTTCTCCCAGTCCTGCAAACTACCGTTGCTATTCCCAGCCCCGCTAGAAAATTGCACGAGTTTTCTCCAAGTATGCCAGATTGCCAAAGTCATTCCCAATGTCACTAACTTCATATAGTTTGCAACAGCACACCACAACATTCGAGTAATTCAACTGATACCCAATTTTGTTTTTTGCAATGTTATACGTCAGAAATCCCAAAGGAGCCTATTTTTTTGGAAACGTTTGCCTCCGGACGACCGGCCGAGCGCTTGGCCGGTCTCCCCTCGCCCGCTGGCTCTTTTCACGCGGGAACATGCCTCATATGCTAGGTGGGCCTCAAGCGAGACGTCGCTTTCCTTATCTCTTTCTTATATTATCACATTTTTTTCCTATGCTTCTTCTTCCCCTCGCCTTGTCGCTTCTTTCTCTCACCTTATGCACAGTGAGCTCGCCAGCGCCCATGGCGCGACCTCCGGCTCCTTTTGCGAGTGCCTCCTTCCCCGCTGCAAGCATCTCCTCCCCCACACACCTCAAACTGCTGCCTCACCAATGCTACAACCGTAGAGATTTTTGGCTGGAACCGATGATAATTTTTGCTTGAATCAGCGTTGCTTTTTGCTTCGTGGGTGCTACAACCAGTTCTGTGCAACCACAAAGCTGCAAGCGGCATCCGAGAAAGCTACAACCGGCCATGAAAAAGCTTCAACCCGAGATGGCGCGGAAGCTGGGGCTGGCCGGTGCTACAACCGTTGACAGAAAAGCTTCTACTCTTAGATGAAAAAGCTTCAACCGGGCACTATGAAATAAAGAAATCGCAACATTGGACAGAAAAAGCTTCAACGTAGATGCAAAAAGCTTCATATCAAACATTGTGCAATGAATTTTTTGCTGGAAGTGGTTTCAGTTTTTGCTCGAACCGGCGGAATTTTTTTGCTTCAAACGGTGACGCTCACGGAATTTTTGCTGGAAACGGTCATTGGATTTGCTGGAAAGCAGTGCAAAATTTGTTGCAACCGGTGAGTACTGGTGAGGCTACAATCACAACACTGCGGCGACGGCGAGCGACAGCAATCTGCGGCGATGGCGAGTGACAGCGATCTGCTATGGAAGGCGAGGATGGTGGCCGGGGCAAGGTGCACGCGCTGTGCGTGGGGGTCAGAGACGTGTGCGTGCGATCTGAATCAGACGAGGGGGCAAGGCTACGGCGAGCGGCGGCGATCTGTCCGACGGTAAGCGGCGGAGATCTGCTACGGTAGGCCAGGATGGTGGCCGGGGGACAGTGCCCATGCTGCGCGTGGGGGCGGAGAAGGTGTGCGCAAGATCTGATTTCGGGGAGATGACAGGGAGAGACGGTTGACTTTCGAGCTGCAGATCCAACGGCCGCGCGGCGACCGACCCAACTTTCGGCCGGTCGACCGGCGCCTATCAGTCACCATTTTTTTTTTCTAAACATTGCATGAGAGCTCATAGTTCCACTTGTACAAACACTCCTACCTCGGGATTAAAATCACCCATATAAAAGAATAACCTAACACACAATTTATTATCCTAACAAAATAATTTATTGCTCTATCACTAAGTCTCTAACAAGGTCAAAGAACGCTCTAGTTACACCAAGGACATCTACACAGCTCATCTTGGCCCTCCCTTCTCCCTAGCACTTAATCCATTCTTTGGATGTCAGTGTGTTTGTGCCACAACAAAGGGTTGGATTTCGATTATGCATATAAAATGTTTATAAGAAGAAAGCTTTATCAAATATTATATGTGGTTGTTTGATCTATTAAGCAGGCCCCATTAGACCTAACAGAAGAACATACATGCACAGACCAAAATGATCACCTCCGGTTCATCCAGTGCACCTCCATTGCAGTCTGAAGTTCAACAATTCACCTATTTTTGTCAGGCTGTAAAAATGATAGCATGCTAATAAGATAATCTCGAGGAAATTACTGCAACACAACAGAGGTCAAGATTTTTAGTAAATTTTACGGTAATCAAGCCATATGGCGAGAATTGTCGACTTTGATCACTTCATTCCCATTTGGAGTATCACTACATCCGGCAATGGCGATAAACAATAGTTGATGAAATGCATATCACTGAACAAGACAAAAAATCACTTGCGTTAATCTGGCTAATCTTTAACTGGCTGTTGGTTTTCTTATGTTCTGGTTTACAAAGAGCAGTCAAAAATGCACGTGTGCTGAGAAGTTAAAGTTACTCTTTTGATATTCCCAAAAGAATGATATGATATTGTATCATAATTTTAACTGTCTATTCGAATTAAGGAATCATGCGCAGAACAACACCAACAAAACTATAAGCAAAGATGAAGTTTCTATTACAAAAAAGACATCAAGTATTACATAAGTCTTCCAATGAAGAAAATAAAACAGTCTAGCAGAAGGTACGACCTATGAATCAAGGAGATGTTGTTAACAATAATGGAAAAGAAAAAATAAATGGTATCAACTCAAACTAAACCAGTTCTCAGGAATAACACATGTCACTTCCATGGTGGAAAGTGTATTTTGTAAAATAGAAAAAAGGGAATATATTGAAATAGACACTTGTGATCTGGGAAGGAGGAGAATGTAATGTAAAACTAAACCTACAACAATTTGCATCACATTTATAAGACATGGTGTACCAAAGGGAGTAGAAAATTAATGCAAATAGTATTTTTCAGTATTCTTTTGATTAAATTAAAGTTCCAGAAGTTGCCCTTAGTGATGCTTGCAATGAATAAGAGTATACCCCGAAATTTGCATTCACTTCAAAGCAAGGGGGAAATATCACTTCTAAATTAACTGATTGCTACAGAATAAAGTTACTATAGCTCTTAACAAATTTTAGTAAATCAGAAGCCACTTCTTCTATTCAGTAGAACGAATGTAAGTTTCAATTGTAACCCATATCAACTGTTCGCGCACTTAAAATCCCAGGTAAAAAGTTACAGTGTGAACATAGTACGCAAAATATAAAATCATGGAACCACTTCGAAATATATAAATGAAGCCAAATTCTAGGATTAGATTACCACTATGCAGATTGTATTTTTGCTACTGATTTCCATTTAATTGTGCTCCAAGATGAGTGCCAACATGCATGAAAACGTGCAAGCAGTTTAGTGTACAATTTCTAAGGAACACTTCTTACAACTCCTTTTGGTCTCAAGTTTAGCATTGTTAAGTGCTGTCAGAGCACTAAAACCAGGCTAGAGATACCAAATAGCAGAAAGGGCCAACAAAAGTTAGCTGACCCAGGTTGCCACCCCACATGTGGTGAACCCGATTCAACCCCTTGAGCCCAGCAGTCCTCACGGTCATCTCAAACCAGTAGACTGCTCGGCGCATGGAAGCAGGGCAGTCGGCCAGCACGACTCCGTCATCATGGCCGTGGTTGTTGACGCCAAGGTACTGTACGGACAACTTGTCAATGAACACGCAAAAGGACTGAGCTATTGGCATTGTCGAGCTCGGATAGCATGGGCTCCAAGTACAACAATGTTGCGGCAGCCGCTGTCGCCAAGCTCATCGTGTCCACCGTCGTCGTCACTGGCACCGATTTTAACGTCGCCTCTTTCTGGTACCCCACCTCTCGCCAATCTAACATATGGCAAATAAACCATCAGAATAAAGTAACGAGGAAACGGAGATTTTTATGTTCCTCCAGCACAAAACACGGTACAAGCCGCCGAGCGAGTTCATCACCTTCATGCTCTTCCCCAAGTTGAACTTATTCTGGTGTTTTCCTGCTTGGTACTGCCATCAACATAACCAAAATATGATAGACTCAGTAGTAAAGATAATTGATGTTCACAGCAGCAACAGGTGAAAACATAATCAAATGAAATGCTTACAGCAGCAGCAGGAACATTCGGCGTCTTGTAGGCTCCGTGCGCCGGGACCAAGAGTATAAATAATTTTACACATACAACGAGCTTCCACAATAAAAAGCAGACTTGAGTGATTTCTACACAACCTATACATGAGATTACGACAATAAGTAAACATCAAAAACACAATACTATAAATCTACATTCATAAATTCAGTGCTATATATAAGTATTCATCTAGGTAAAAATAAACATCAAACCATAATACCTTTATGCCGCCATAGCCCTACCTGCTCCTCCCATAGCACTACCACCACCCGTCGTCCTTTACGCCTACATTCATAAATTCAGTGCTATAAGTATTCATCTAGGTAAAAAGCAAACATCAAACCATAATACCTTTATGCCGCCACATGCCAGATTTCCACAGGCAACCTCCTCCGTCTACCGGCTCCGCCCATAGCCCTACCACCACCCGTCGTCCTTTACGCCACCAGACGTATGTTGCCACTTGCTAGTCCCTGCCATAGTTACCGGATTCGTAGTCCACTGATTCGGGTTTGGGATTTGCGATTCGGTAGTGCCTACGAATCGAGTTCGGTGGGGTGAATTCGATGAGCAGTTCGTGAATTCGATGATTCTGATTCGTGAATAGTTTTTTCACAAAGAAAAGAAGTTAGTTCTCCAAAAAAAGAGAGAAGAAAGTTGAATAGTTAAAAGCAGGGAATGGACTTGGAGAATGCCAATGCATTGTTGACTCTTCGTCCATAGAAAGCTCTTCATCAGCACTCAAATCAATGGCACAAATATCAAAATCTGATTAGAAGATGAATGGAAGGAAAGTTCCCACCACAAATTTCGATTGGAGGCCCACATGACGTACTGATTAGTCTCATCCAAATCAAATTAATTCTTCTAAAAAAAATCCAAACAAGACCTATCGTCTTCTGAAGGAAGCCCGAGCTATTCCCCAACTCCAGCTCGTGCATTCTCCAAATCCCAGAGCTCCTAAATCCAGACTGCCAAAAGAGTACAGAGATACAGCGGTTTACCAGTGACCGAGGTGCTGTGCGCGCGGAAAAGAAGGTGATGCTTGACGGAGGCGATGCGGAAAAGCAGGGCGCTGTTGAACGGAGGCGAGTCGTCGGAGTCGATATCTTCATGGCCGTCACGCCAGGTCTTGTCAGCCGTTGCCGTTCTCCCGCCACCGCGTCCTGGTCGCGGTCGCTGTGCCGTGCATCAGCTACCACGCATGCGCCGCGTCGAGGTCGCTGCTGCTCAGCCACCAAGTCTGGGCCGCAGTTGCATATCCACTGATTGGCGTGAGAAGATGCGGTGGAGCGAGGGTAAGGAGATGGCATTACCTGGGCCATCGTTCATCGCTGCTATTGATGCGGCACTCCTGTTCGTCGCCCCTGCCACATCGAGCACCTCATGGACTCGGTGATGAAGAGAAGAGATGCGGATCCACCGCTCCAATCTAGGAGGAGGCCGGCGGCGGTGATTCCTCTCTGCAAGACACGGGATCGATAGCGAGGGGTCTGGTGGAAGGGGGTGGGAGGTGGGAGTTGGGACGTGCGTACGTGTGGGTTGTTTTATTTTCTTTTCTTTTTTTCTATCATGCACGGAGGGGTTGTGAGGAGGTCCGATTTTTCCTTCACGGGCACAAGTTACGTACGAGGCTGGAGAGGTCGAACCATCACGACGTTCGATCCCCTTTAATAATAGAGATTCTACACTTCTGCACCAAATCCTCACTCTACTCTACACTTACAAGTGCCCACCGGCAGAATAATTTTTGTATCAGTATGCAGTACTACTAGCATTTACTCTGTTCTGGATACATCTTCTATATCTAAAACAGTTCTTTCCATTGTCTAAATATCATACAGACAAATAGTAATATCTGAAACATTTCAGGTAGTACGGTAATGGAAGCCATGAAATCTCTCTCTCGGGTTAGGAAGGAAGGAGTAATCAGTCGGGTAGAAACTCACCAGAGGAGAGTTGGACAAAAGAAGCCACTCCCCACCCCGCCTTGCGCGCAATTCAAACAAAGCACGACGAACTAAATCGCAGCTTTGCTCGATTCAAACATGGCTTACAACAGCATGTTTGCTGGCCGTGGATCGGCAGCATCACATCTCTGGATCGGCATCATCACAAGGCTGACCCCCAGTTCAACTATTGGAATCGTCAACCATCTACAGTAAGCTAAGATAATTATCCCGAGCTGTTCAGGGCGATAGTCTCTGTCTCTACTATACAATGAGCATTGCCCGATGGATTTATCCTTCACCGAGAACAAAAAAGAAAATCCCAAAAAGGGAATTTCCGTCGCCGGGACTTGAACCCGGGTCTCTCGGGTGAGAGCCGAGTATCCTAACCACCTAGACTACAACGGAATTGTGAAACTTTAAAAACGGTAATAAATGTCTAGCATACTACGCAAAAGTAGTACTACATAGGGCCACAGGCAAGCGATGCTCTTGGCGTCAAAAAAAAAAAACACACACCAACGATAGAGCTGAATCGCAGATTTGGTTGATTCAGAAATGGCTAGAAAACATCGACAAATCGAAGCTTTGGTTGATCAATCACATATTTAAATTCCGCCATGCATGCAAACACATGGATTGTTCCAAATTCAGACACAGCGGATACTGAAATCCCAAGCCAACATATGATGTGTTGGTCTTGGGCAAAATTCCAGCAATCTGCTTGCCTCACTGAGATGAGCAACCATACCGCATATGCAGGTACACTAGTAGAAAAAGAGGCTTTCATATGCCACCATTAGTCCCCAAAATAATCGAACCGCGACCAAAGGGGTCTTTAGTCGCGGTTCGGAAGGAGACCCGCGACCAACTATTTGGGCCCAGCGCGCTCGGTCGACAACTGGCGGACGGGAGGGGCTTTAGTCCCGGTTGGCCTGGCCAACCGGGACTAAAGGTCCTCAGGCTGGCCCGAAGGCCTTTAGTCGCGGTTGGCCAGACCAACCGGGACTAAAGGTTAGTCCTTTAGTCGCGGTTGGCCAGACCAACCGGTACTAAAGGGCCCATCAAACTCTACCCCCCGGACCGCCTTTTCAGTTTTAGAAAAACCAAAAGAAAATGATGGAAATGTCAAAAAAATAAAATAAGTTTCTCATGTGATATGTGGTCTAGTTGTTGGGAAAATTAACAAATATGAATTTCGACTTTATTTGCAAAATCTCTCTGGAATTTCTTAAAATGGACATAACTTTTGCATACGAACTCGGATGAAAAAGTTTTTTATATGAAAAATCATCTACTCGAATTTACAAAAACATTTTCAAAATCCTCAAAAACCTAACAGAAAAAAGATACGGGGCTTTTAAGATCTGGAGAGGCAAAAAAATTCAAAAAATTTCAAATTGTGGTCAAACTGTGGCCTATTCTCTACCAGTGGTACGAAACTGATCAAATATTCAAATACCACCACGAACAAGTCATCAGCTCATCATTTGTCAAGTTTTGCTTGCATGGCTTTTGCTTTCACTGCAGAAAGATATCTCAAATTGTCTGTTGCTAACACATCATCCCACGGCCTTAAAACTACTGAAGATATCCAAATAAATGACCACAAAACTAATTATGTGACAAGCACTTTGTTGCTAACTACAGAAAGATATCGAAAATAACCCACACAACTTTTGTAGTACGAACTCTCACACAAGACACAAATTATGTGACAACTTATATATCCAAACAAATGACCAGAAAACTAATTAGATTGTCAGTCTAGACCTATAGCCCCTGGAGAAATTAATCAAGCATCTTTTGATTTATCTCAAAAGAACTCAACTTGAATGTTGAACAGTTGAAGTGCACATTATGTAAACTTGATGAATTTTATTTCTTACTTTTCTTCATAACAATGTTGATCGAATGATGGAAGGATTGAAAACCTTAAATTTTTAATTATATACTAAATAAGTTGTCTTCCATCTCAAGTTCAAGCGAAAGATCATTGAAAATTCAGATTAGAAAATGAAAAGGAATAAATTTAACATGATAAAGTACCTCAATACAATTTGAATATTATAATCATGTATGTCTCGATTCTCAGTTTCTCACATGAAATTCTTATGCAACACTAAGACCATTATGATTTTTCCCATTTTGAAAAATGATCTCTCTAAATGGTGATGCTTTCTAGCACGATTTCGTTAAAAAAGGGGGGTTGAGTTAGGAGGGAAACTCCATACCGGAGTAACAATCGGCTTAGAAACTGAGAATGATCTCTACAAATTTGTCATATTGTTTTTTTATTTGCAGCCATAGGCGGCAATGGTATCTCGCAAGTCTAAGATATGATTAAATATACAAATCCGGAGTTGAAAGCATCACAGTTGTACATTACTCAATGTTACATATTAACAAAATGCATATAAACTAAGAATGATAATCACACTCTTAATAGTTGTGCTTTAAAAGAAAGATGGAATTACTCAACATAAAAGGTAAAAGAATATGCTCTTCACAGAGGGAAGCAGAAATTGTCATGCGCTTATTAGTAGTATTGAAAAGGTGGTTCAACTCTTACTGCCAATGTGTTGGCTTCATGCTCAAGATTTGACCATAGGAAATACATACATTTTCCATTGCTGCTGGTAATGGTGCCAGGTATCACACACTCTATTTTAGATATCTTTAGTTTTAGAAGGATTTGTCATCCTTCCACTTTAGGAATTGAAAACCTTTTGTTAATTTAGTCAGACTTTTCCTGCATCTTTTATCCATCCAAAACCACCATTACGAGATCGTGGAAAATAAAATATGTTTAGGATCATCAATAGCTCAAACAATATGAAGCTTTTCTTTTGCGGGGAAACAATATGAAGCATTTAATAGTGTATTTAATTTTTGTTAATGCACCAATGGAAATTTACTTTTAATGATCTTTCTAAATCATACAAATAAGTAGGTACGGTGGAGTCTTATGGCAAAACCTTGCTCAAGGATTTGGCACAAGCAGAATTCATGGCTAGCATACATGAAGACTAGCAAAAGAGTGTGAAACGACCAACTAGTGAAACAGACATCATAATCATGCATTTTGAAAATGAAATCGTTAAGTGGCAATATGAACATGATACTACTCCAAAGTTGTAATACCACTGAGGCCGATTTAAACTACAGAAACTTTTCATAACAAGTATAACCATGTGCCAAGTCAATCAGCTGTAACATTCAAAGGGAGATACCATGCTAATATTCCAAATTATGATTCTTTTGAATTCCCATTGATATTTAAGAAGACATATTATAATTATTTAATTAATAAATACTTAGCATGGAAAAACAAAAAATCACTAAACTTTTATTATGCCGGAGAAGAGCTGCTTCGAGGAGAGAGAGGCACTACTGCAAGGCTTGGCGGCGATGCGGCTATGAACCCACATGGTCTCCCGGCTGTGCTGCCGAGCAAGTCAGCGTGCCATGAGGGATTTTTGCTGCATTGATTGGCGACAAGGAGGATGTGTTGTCTGGCTTCATTCCAATGGCTAAGCGCTCGGGTCAGATGGCTCACGAGCCAACTGTTTTGTTTCCCCTAAAATAGCTAACTGGCACCTAGCGCTCGCTTTAACTTTATCTTCATATCCAAGCAAGTATAAAACGCTCATTTGGTTGAAAAGGTAGAGGTACAAACCCAAGAAAACCTCTATAGTTGTTAAAGAAAAGTACAAGAAACCAATTACATGTCGCCATACACCCAGTCAATGAGTTGTTATGACATTTATTTATTTTCCAACCTCCCAGCAAGTCTTCATGCATATATATAGTTCCCATCAATCGTGGTCCACACTCCACAGTGATCACATAGCCATTAGTAGATAAAGAAAGATACACATCCGTTGTGCCAGCATATCCATCTCCGAGTGAGGTAGTCATGGTGGATAGTACCCAACACAATTCCCCTCATTTTACTTTGTTAAAGTCATGTTTTAAGGAAAATGCAAAACACACATTAGGTTGCGTGCGCACACCACAAACATGTTAATTAGATTTGGGAGACATTAGAAAATGATTAGCTTGAAGCTCACTTTGCTCCAGCGGCGCATGTACTATGCATCATTACTCCACCAGATGTATCTGGCCTTGTACCGCATTATACGTAATAAGAATAATACTCTTGCACATGTGCTCAGCTCTTCCCCGCCAGATGCATCATTAGGAGGGATTTGATTGGCCCCCGGCTTGTGTCATGGAAAAATCTTCTATCATATTTGGGATTCGATTAACTTGACATAAGGGTGGGGTGTGTTTCGCTGGAATCTCACTACATCTGAGTTTGTCATAGTTGACTCTATGTATCGTGCACTCTGCACTGAGAGATTTCGATGGATAATGAGAAGCTAATCCAAAAATAAAAAATGCTACTAAATGTTAAGATTTTCATGTGGTACCTTGGAGAGGATTTGTGTTAACTAAAAACAACTTTGCTCGCCATAACTAGCAAGGAAGCAAGAAATGTAGCTTTTGGACTCTTAATGAGACAATCAAATATCTATTCTTTCAATGCAAATTTGTGCGTTCCACATGGTCAGTCATCCAAATAGCATTCAATTTATGTCCGCCAAAAAAAATATTGCCAATATATATGGTCACTGACTTGACGGAATACCAAACATGTTTAGTACGCTAATACGAGTGGGCTCATATGCCTTACTGTGGTCGCTTTGGCTATGTATAAATGATTGTGTTTTTATGGCAAAATCTTTTCTTCTTTACAGGTTATTTATCGCTGTACGCTCTAGCTTCGTATGTGGTCTACGCGAACGTGGTCTACGCAAACGGAGTACCAATCGTTGTTCAAGATGGTGTGCGTGCGGTTGGAGCAGGTCTCGAGAAAGGTTTTTACCCAACATGAGTGGCATCATAATCTCCAGATTGGTTCACCTTCTCTGTCGGCATACGCATAGTTTCAGTCTCATATGGCTTTACTATTGCCACTTTGTCGTTTTTATATTATGAGTCGGATGATTCTTTTGTTGGTTGTGTGCATCTTAGTTATGCAAAGATGGGTGTTGTTCTTTATGCTTTGTATCCACTCGATGGTACATTTGGAGTTAATAAAAGCACCCTTTATCAGAAAAAATGCATCATTACTCCACATTGTTACAATGTACAATGCATCATTACTCTGTATTGTTATGAAGCACGCCGTCAATCTCATCAACAAGGGAATGTAGAATCAAGAGTATCAAGAGTAGCCTTGACTACATGGACCGTATTGGCATCATGAGCCCTAGTGTGGTAAAGCAAAGAGGGACTCCGTACGCATGAAGAAAATCTCGAGCTCCTCTTTGCGGACCTCAAATCAGTGAACATGAACGAATCTAAAGTTTGAGAAAACCATGTGTGAGAACAACTTGGAACCAAATCATACGAACTAGATGATTGCATGTCGTTGTATGCATCGTGTTAAGACTTAACACATGAAAAATAACCAAATCGTGCTGCGTGGTCACCCCAACGCTCGCGACGACCAACACCATCGACAATGTCAGCTCCATAAAAAGAAAAAGACTTGACAAGTGTTTCATTCCCCTCCCTAATAGCTGAAATCCGAACTATCTAGTAGGTTCTCATTTGTTTGGATTATTGCCCTTCCTTGTAGATTTAATATCCAAATTAAATATTTCCTGTTTCAAATGCGATACTATTTCTTCGTGGGAAGAAAGTCATAAATCTTTTTTTCTGGTACTCCTTTTTTCCTCCCATCATCCTACTTTCACTTCTACAGACCTTCTATCCATAACGAGTTCCAGGATTAGTGAATAGATGTGGGAATAGATAAACGATTGTTGAGTACACAATACACCCGTGTAGCTCACCCAAAAGACCATCAATGACCGGTATCGGGTATTTCTTTTTTACAATTTGCACATTGAGTTGCCTATAACCCATAGGCTCCGCTAGGCAGGGGAGGCTCTGGTCATGCGGCACACCTGAAGAAGAGGACAAGCCGAAAAAAGAAGAAGGCTTGATGGCCTTTGTGGTGGTGGTCAACCTAAGCCACCCACATGTGTTCGGTGCAATGCCAAGTAGTTAAGAAATTTGTTCGCTTGTTTCTTTTGATTTGTTTGGTTCAATTTAGAGAATGTGAATGTACATGTCACCGAATTCAATCTCATGTAGTGATGTGACTTTCAATGTTGTGACTTCACGGATGCTATTGGCCACGTATGTGACCATGATGATTGAGTCGGTTGGGCTTGAGGAATCAATATCGCTCCAGATGCCGCTTGAGTATTTTGAGAGATATGAGGAGATGAAGAAAGATGCCTTCTGAGTATTTTGCATTTATTCTGAAAATATAAAAATACTTCCTAGAACTTTATACATTAGTATCTTGTACAACCAACAAAGCTAGTAAAGTTGGCACCCTTGCTAGTCAGGACACAAGTAAAGTTATATACGTGATGTACAATTTATCACTGGCGGTGAAAGATCATCGTACCTCCACGGACGGATGGATACCTTCGCTCTCATTGAGGAATATTTGCTACTTGGTACAAACCCTTGCGCTTGTGGTCCAATACATTGTGTCCTAGGGGCAATCAACAACTAACACCAACAATCACACCCGAAGGATCACACCAGCAAATAGTAAAGTCATACAAGATCATAGCTACACATAGGCAGAGGAATAGGAAGAATAAAATTGAAGAATCAACACAATAATCACTGAAATACAACAGCAATCAGCGGCACCAACCATCTATTGACAAAAAATACTACGAGCTCGAGAAAGGTTCTTCAAATGCAACTTTCGACACCGCGAGTGCAGGACGCTGTGGCCAGAGGCAGGTTGTTGCGACGATGCTATGAACTCGCAAGTTTCCCGATGGTGTTGCCGGGTGGGTCGGTCTTTTGCGGGGGATTTCTGCATTTGTCGAAGACTAGGAGGATATTTTTCGCCTTCAATCTAATGGCCACCCGCTTGAGGCCGGGCGGTTGGTGAACCAACTGTTTTTTTTAAATCAATTGCTTTAACTTTATAGAAGTATCCAACCAAGTACAAGAAACTTACTTGGTTGTAAAAGTGGTTGTACAAACTCAAGCAAACCTTTATAGCTTTTGTTATGACATTTATTTTTTTCCCGGGCTCCTCAAATATAGTTCCGATCAACCGTGGTTCACGGTGATCACATAGCTAGAAGAAGAAAGAAGGATATCTATCTGGTGTGCCAACATATTTTATCTCCCAGTGAGATAGTCATGGTGGATAGTACTCAAGACAATTCACCTCATTTTACTTTGTTAAAGTCGGGGTTTTAGGCAACACGACACATATATTGGGCCATAGGTGCACACTACCACAAACATGTTAATTAGATTTGGGAGGCATTAGGAAAACAAGCAGTTGATTATCTGTCAAAGCTGGGTTTCACTCAAAAGATTGTTCATAAAGATATTTTTCTTGATCACCTCCACTCCCCAACTATCAAAGAGAATTCATTCAAAGAAGAGCCCCCACCACCGGTCCAAACACCAGTTCCTGCAGAAGTTGAGGTCCCATCAATAATTGATTTGGTACAAGAAGAGCGAGTTGTTACGCCCGAGTGGACTTTGCCCTACCTTGTCTATCTGTTACGACAAGAACTCCCAGAAGACAAAGTTGAAGCGAGACGGGCCGTTTGTCGATCAAAAGCATACACCATTATGGGAGGGCAGCTTTACAAAGAAAATGTCACCGGAGTACACCAGCGTTGCACTTTTGTGCAATAAGTATGCCCATCGCATGTGGTAGCTTTTACACAGTTATCCATATTGGGCGTGTTTGGTTGGGTGGCTTGCACCTGACCCGCACCCGATGTGCAAAATAGCCCATGTTTGATTGGCTGCATGCCCTTCTCAGCCTGGCCCAGTCGATGCGGCCGAGGGAATTTGCTAAAAAAAAGCCAGGCCGAGAGAAACGCAGGTTCCGAGCATTTCCTTCGTGTGCAGGCTCGTCCCGTCCTTTCCCCTGCATCCCGCACGCAATGCAATCCAACTGCCTTGATCTAAATCGTCTCATCGATCTCACTTCCGCTTCGCTCGCCCCATTGTCGATGCCGCCACCGACGCTCTACGTCAACCTCAACGCCACCGCACTCCGCCATCGACGTGTGCACCCAGGCATGTGCTCCTCGACCACCGCCGCCATGCATACCCACGCCTGCGCTCCTCGACTACCACAGCCGCGCGCACCCACGCCTGGGGACAAGCTCGCCGGAGCTCGGCCTGCCACCCCCCACCAGCCGAGAGGAAGAAGCGGGTTGGGGAGGAGGGAGCTCTTGCGCGCCACGAGCCGCAGTCGAATCTCTGTCGTTGGCATCTCCTCCCGGCAGCCCATCTCTACCACACTCATCTCGTCGCCCTCCACCTCTTCTTCCGGTTGGTCTCCGCCACGGCTATCTACTCCATCTCAGTGGAATGGGTTAGATTGGTGGAAAAGTTTTTTGATTTGTCTCAGAAATTCCTGGTAATTAAAATCGACACTTAGTTTTGGTTCAAATTTCAATATAAATTTGTTTTAGTTCTTCCCTTTGTCTATGGAATGGTTCTGGAATGATTAAAATTGGAAGAGAAGAGTTAACAGAATTGAGCCTATATTCAGCCTACCAAACAACATCTCTCGTGCATATCATCTATTGTGCACCCATATCACATAGTCCACCAAACACTCATCTCACCTCATCCTTTTTTTTTTTTGCAAAAACACCTCATCCTTGCATCCACTCAACCTGGCCGCACTCACCAAGGATCCCCCATGCAATGCAGGTTAGAGCCACCCAGACAACCAAACACACTCATCGTGTACGATGCACCCCATGTCGCACACCATAGCAAGACGACGATTCACATATGTCTATGTTCTTTTTAACCATGTGTGAGGACCTTGATTGCGCTAATGTTAGTATCCAACCAAGTACAAAAGGCTCGCTTGGTTGAAAAAGTGGTTGTACAAACGCAAGCAAACCTAAATGCAAAGTACAACAAACTAATTACTTGTCGCCATCCACCTCGTCAATGAGTTGTTATGCCATTTATTTTCCCGTTACCTCCCAATCAAGCGTTCATGCATATATAGTTCTCATCAGCCATGGTTCATAGTGATCACATAGCTAAGAAAGATACATGTCCGATGTGCCAACATACTTTATCTCAGAGTGAGCCGGTTGTGGTGAATAGTACCCAAGACAATCCCACTCCTTTTATTTAGTTAGAAAGTCGTGTTTTGGGCAATACAACACATACATTAGGCCACTCACGCATACTACCACAAAACATGTTAATTAGATTTGGGAGCCATTAGAAAATGATTAGCTTGTACCTGCGATGGACCTGGCGGTGCATCTACTCTGCATCATTGCTTCTCACCGTTGTGATGCATGTCTTTGGTGTCGTAATCAAGAGAATGTGCAATTAAGAGTAACCAAGGTCGCCTTGCCTGCCTGGTCTATCTTGTCTACCTGGCCGGTCTTGGCTTCAGAGGCCCTCGTGCGAGAAAACAAGGAGGGACTCCGTCGCCAGGTGCCTCAAGGCTGGCAAGTATGTGCAACGCGTCAGCGTCGGCGCCCCCGTATAGCTCGCCGCCATCTTTAATGCTATTGTGGTTCTTGTTTTAATTTGGTGCTTATGCAATGCTTGGACATATGCTACTGCAATTTGGACTATGTAATGGTGGTTGAACCTATGTAAATTGGGTATGTATGATAGATATGAAATATGTTGATTGTCTACTTTCAAATTCAAACTCTAGAGAATTTTAAATTGCAAAGATTAAATCATGGCCAAAAATAATTGTGTTGGTCATTACGTTGCACATGGTTTTAGAAAGCACAACATGTGCAATGTACCCCTACAACACACACGCACCTTTGTCACCAAACAAGTGTGATGATCGACGTATCACAAATGGTGAACTATTGTTGTTGTTGTTGTGTGTGTGTGTGTGTGTGTGTGTGTGTGTGTGTGTGTGTGATAGGCCCCCTTACCGCACACGCTAGCTTATACAAAGCATGTGTGACTGGTAGAACACCACACACGTTTTGTTGTTATTAAACACGTTTGATGTGTTCTGTATCCCAAACGGTGTGACATAGTATAAAGTGTGTTATAGACTCCTCATCGACACATTTTTGCCTCACAAATCGTCTTCGTCGTCAGCCCCATTGCAAATGTTGGATCATAACATATCGTGTGTGATAGGCCCCTCAATCCACACGTTCTTGATGGTCGAAATATCTGGGGCGTCGGATGCATCACAAATGATTTCTCATCGCTTCTTGTGTGCGATAGGTCGGCGCATTACATACGATTACTTTTACAGAATTGTCGGCATCGCAACACCCTATCGCACACGGTTATCTGTAGCATATGCAATGCATCCCCTATCGCACTCCATCGCAAGACAATGATTTGCTCCCGTCCGTGCAGCTACCACTGTCCCCATAGAGTCACGGGCGATCACGGCCCATGCGCCATGCAGGCTGCCTGGGGTGTAGGCGCCGTCAACATTGAATTTCAGCTCATCCAGTGGCGGCGGAGACTAACACTGAGGGTTCCCACTGGGTTTGGGCGATTTGCAAAAACACCCCTGGTATTCCGCAGCCATGCATGCAGCCCTAAACGCGAACTGGTCGAGGTCCATGGGATTCTCCCCTTCTCGCACCTTGTTCCTTTGGTTCCACCACTGCCACCACATTACAGTGACCTGCAGCCTTTCCTTCCCTGACAATTGCCACAGTAAGTCCAGGGTCTCACCAATGGAAGCACAATCTGAGAGTTGTTGTCTGACATGTTCGAGATCAAGCCTCCTCCACAACAGTTTGACCTCATTGCAATAAACAAATAGGTGTTTCCCTGACTCGTGCCTTGAGTTGCACATAAAGCATCTGTGTTCCTTAATATCCATTCCTCTTCTTGCCAGAATGTCCTTGGTGGCAATCGTGTTGTGTGCCATTCGCCAGACAAAATGTCTGACCTTCCCCCGGCAAGGTAGCTTCCATGTCCTTTTCCATCTCACATCGCCACCACCATTCAGATCGCCAACCGCCTGTGGTTCGCCTCCCTGGCCCTCAGCAAGGTGCTCGGAGAACACTCGTTGTAGCTTGTAGGCTTGTTTAACAGAGAACATGCCTTTGCTGTCAAAGTGCCAGGCGAGAAAATCCTCGGTCCCGTCCCGTAGTGGTAGCTGAAGGATTAAGGTGGCATCCTCCTCCCAAAACATGTCTCTGATGAGCTCCTCGTCCCACCTTCCGGTGGTTGGATCAATGAGTTTAGACACTCTGGTTAACAAGCTACCCCCTCTGGGTGTCACGACTTTCCTCGACCAAGCTCTAGGGATCCACGGGTCATCCCATATATGGATGTTCTGCCCATCCCCAACCCGCCAGATCACACCTTTCCTGATCAGGTCAATGCCAAGTTTAATACTCCTCCAAGCATATGACATGTTGGCGCTCAGACCCGCTTCCAACACATTACAGTTCGGGTAGTACTTGGCCTTCATGAGTTGTGCGCATAGACTATCTGGTTGCTAGATGAGCCTCCACACCTGGCGGGCCAACATGGCACTGTTGAAGTCGTGGATATCTCTGAAACCAAGTCCTCCCTTGCCCTTCGATTTTGTAAGCTTCGGCCAGCCAACCCAGTGTATTTTGTTTTCATTTTCCTGTTGGCTCCACCAATAATGGCCTATCATGGCGCTCAGCTCATCACAAAAGGTTTTGGTTAGATAGAACACGGACATGGCAAAGGTAGGGATCGCCTGTGCTACCCCCTTGACCAAAATTTCCTTCCCTTGCCAAGACAAGGTTCTCTCATTCCAACCTTGCATGTGATTCCAGATCGCGTCCCTCAAATAAGCAAAAGCCCGCCGTTTGGATCGCCCAATATACACTGGGAGCCCCAGGTACTTCTCATTGTACGCTTCGCTGGTGATGCCAAGAGTATCTTTCACATTATGCTTGGATTGCGCCGAGCTGTTTTTGCCGAACATAATAGCTGACTTCTCCTGATTAATGCATTGTCCCGAACATCTTTCATAAACCGTGAGGATTCGCCTCAGTTCTCTGGCCTCGTCATCCCTCGCTCTCATCAACATAACCGAGTCATCGGCAAAAAATAGATGAGAGATAGAGGGAGCCCCCGGATAGATTTGAATGCCATTCAGTGTCCCTCTCTGTTGCGCATCCTTGAGCATTGGTGAGAGCCCTTCCGCACAGATTACAAACAGGTATGGCGAGATTGGGTCACCCTGCCGGAGTCCTCTCGACGGGTCGAATTGCTGTGAGAGCTCTCCATTGACCTTGATCCGGTACCGCACCGACCGCACACATCTCATCACTAAATTCACCCAACTGCGCACGAATCCTAGCTTGATCATCATTGCTTCCAAGAAGTCCCATTCAACACGGTCATAGGCTTTACTCATGTCCACTTTGACAGCAACATATTCATCCTTGACAGCTCTCTTATTCATCAAGAAGTGCGAAACCTCATAGGCCATTAGAATATTGTCCATGATCAACCTCCCCGGCACGAAGGCACTCTGGTTGTCCGAGATTATTTGTGGGAGCACAAGCTTGAGCCAGTTAGCCAGAACCTTGGAGATGATTTTGTAAAGCATGTTGCATAGGCTAATGGGCCTTAGGTCCTTGATCCTTGAGGGGTTCTTCACCTTTGGAATAAGGACTACATTGGTATCGTTGCATCCCTCCGGGATCTCTCCTCCCTTCAGCACATTCATCACCTCATCCACAACATTCCGTCCCATCAGATGCCAATACTTCTTGAACACTAGCGCCGGCATGCCGTCCGGCCCGGGTGCCTTGAGGTCTCCAATGTGATCAAGTGCAGCTTTTATTTCCATTTCAGTGAAGTCAGCCGTGAGACAATCATTCATTGCACCGGTTACCTTCACCGGGACAACGCGGAGGAGCTCATCAAATTGTGTGTTGCCGTTCGATGCGAATAGATCCTGAAAATAAGACATAACATAGTTAGTAAGCTCCCTTCCTTCCTCCACCATCACTCCCTCCTCCCTCCCTAGCCTCTGAATCCTGTTAGCCTTTCCCCTAGCTGAGGCATATCTAAAAAAGAATGTAGTGTTCCTATCTCCTTCCTTCAGCCACCAAACATGTGCCCGTTGTCTCCATTTTATCTCAATGACCTGCTCCAGGTCATCAACCACACACCGAAGCCGCACTTCCTCTGCCACTTTCTCGGGTGAAATATCACGTTTACGGCACTCCTCTAACTCCTTCTTAGCCTCCTTCAACTTCTTCTCCATATCACCAATCACATCTCTACTCCACCTTGAAATATCTCTTGCCACTTCCTTCAGGCCAGCAGCTACATCAGACACATGGCCCTCTCGAACCCTTCTCCATGCTTCCTCAACGACCAGATCACACCCCTCCTCCTTGAGCCATCTAGCTTCGAACCTAAATGCTCCTCCTCCTCCTCTCTCTCCCTTCTTTCCCCCATGTCCTCTGTATCCACCACAACCGGCCGATGATATGAATGCCTCGGTAGTTCATTGCGAACACGAAACTCTGGGTAGGTGGAACACCATTCCATATTCGCTACTGCACGGTCCAGACGTCCACAAATATAACCCTCCGCATTGGTGCAATTATTCCACCACGTGATCATATCACCCTCGTAACCCAGATCGCTTAGCTTGCATTCTTCTAGAGCATCTCGAAACTGGTCCAGACAGCCCTGGGATCGGTTTACACCCCCTTTTTTCTCCTCATTCATTAGGATCTCATTAAAGTCTCCCATGCATAGCCATGGTCGACCCTCCTGATGTTACTGATTAAGAAGATGCAATGTCCTCCATGTTTCTTTCTTCCTTCTCGCCTGCGATTCACCATACACTCCTGTCATCCTCCACACCACCCCGTTCTCGTCCGTTATATCGACATCTATATGCCTTCTCTCAATGGACCTTAATGACAGGTTAACTCCCCTCCTCCACAAAATGGCCAAAGCCTCTACTTCTGCCATCCAGGTTTCTCACACACATATTGACTAGCCCTAGCTTCCACCTATATTGCTCCATTTCCTTCTCATACAATTTAGTCTCACATAAGAAAAGAACATCGGGATCCTCCGCCCTCTTGAGGTCCAAGAGCCCACGAACTGCCAAGCCATTCCCGAGTCCCCGGCAGTTCCAGCTTATGACATTTGTTTGTTCCGACCTACCCATCAAGTGTTCATGCATATATATAGTTTCCATCACCCGTGGTTGACGGTGATCACATAGCCAAAAGCAGACAAAGATATGATACTCATCAGTTGTACCAACATATTGTATCTCCGAGTATGCTAGTCACGATGGATAATACTCAAGACAATTCATCTGTTTTATTTCTGTTAAAGTTATGTTTAAAAATATACGAAATATATATTGGGCCACATGTGTAGACTAGCACAAATATGTTAATTAGATCTTGTAGGCATTAGGAAACGATTAGCTTGAAGAATCGGGCGCACCAGCGGTGCATCTACTCTGCATCATTATTCCACACCGCTACAATCAAACACAATAAGCTCTGGGATAAGAGAGCCTCCTCGCGATGTCCACATCGGCAGTTTGACTGTCACAGTTTTTTTACAACACTCCCGCAGTTACAGGGATTTACATCGGTCAAAAGAAAAGCAGCCCATGCACGCGTCCTCCCTCCCTCTCTCTCTCTCTCTCTCTCTCTCTCTCTCTCTCTCTCTCTCTCTCTCTTATTTCCTCTCCCCCAGCTCTAGGGTTCCCAGCCTCACTGCACCGCCGCGCAGCCCACACATTCTCTCTTGATCTATAAACTTGGTTAAAGTTTGCAAATTTTGACTTTCCAAAAGATCTATACGCACTACATTATGGAACAGAGGGAGTATTAGATAATATTCAAAATAAAATAACCAAAAAGGTGCTTCACCATAGTTAGTCTTCCATATAGTAGGACATACTGCAAGAAATTACTAAAGGAAGAACATTTAATTAAACAAATTAAAAAAATTGGTTCAAGGTATCCCGTCTGGACATTAGTTCAATCAATAGAAAAATGTTAGTTCATCCACAAAGTTTAGATGCGCTTTAGGACTTAGTTCATGAATTTTGCTAAAACTACTAAAACCCTCGAGTTTGTTTCAATCAGCCGTGTTGTAAGCTTCAGGACAAGGACTACAAGTCAGCTCGATGAAGTATGTATCAAAAACTCTACTCTATTGCAACGGAGTATGTAATTTGTGATGTCGTTAACAATGGCTTGTTTGCCCGATGATTGGTGTTTTGCAAAGCATCAAATTTTGTGTGTGCTATACTTACGAAGTAAATGATAGATGAACGAAAATCAATATGTACCAGTATTCTTTTTTCATAAAGAAACATAGACAACATTCTATGTTCAAGACACTATTTATTCACTTTCAGGTGTATGCTATTGTGACCTACGGACATGGATTTTCTGACATTGATCTCGCATGCTAACACAACCACACAACTACACCTCATTCTATGATAGGCTCAGCAAGAAACGGCGGATGGAAGGAGTGTCACCACCAAGAACAGCGAGGTCGCGCCGACGCCATAGCATTGTCTAAATACGTGTAGCGGGATGGAAAGCAGCGAGCAGCGATGCATCGTCCATGGAAGCGGCCGGCATAAGGCTAAGCCTGTCGTTCCTCCTCGCCAAGACCCGCGTTTAGCTCTTCCAGGTGGTCGGGGTGCGCACACACACAGAGGCGTGCGAGCGAGACGTCATGTGAAGTGGAGGACCCTACAAGCTACATGGCCGCGGATGTGGAGTAGGCGCAGTTCCAGCTGAACTGCGACGCGGTGTTAATGATTAGAGTCACTACTATTAGATTGCTCTGATTTCCCTATGATCAGAATTCAGAGTCAGTTTGTTGTCAGCAACAGTTGGCATGTATATATACTACCCATTATGTAAAAAATCAAATGCCTGGCACCGCACAGGAACACCCTCAAGAGGCGCATCAAAATGTGGTCCTTTTTGGGATACAGAGTGATTAAGGAGGCCGGGATTGAGGAAACGATCAAGAGAGAAGAAGAATAGAGGATTGATAGGGAGAAACAACCAGCGGCAGAGGCATGGGGGTGGCCAGCATGGGCCAGGAGCCTCCCCAACATGACGAGTTTGCTTGTATATACACACACACCCTCAATACTAGGACTTGAGAAATCTTGCCTCAGCCAGTGAAGAGAAACCAATTATGAGAGAAGGGATCAAAACAGAGGAGGGAGAGTAGTGTTGGAGCTCAGAGACAGACGAAGGATCAAATTGCAAGACGGAGGGGATCAACGGGGAGGGAAGAGCCGACACCATGCCGGTCGTCGGACTATCGCCGAAAGTCTTTCATTTGAACAAGTTCGACCTGAAGTTGATGCTAAAGAAATGAAAACATTGCGGATGCATGTCCTTTTGCATCAATTTTTTTTAAGATAAAACACGGCACACAACCTAACATGACCAAATGGGCCGGTCTGCTCCTGTGCGCCGGCCGGATAGCCCGTGTGCCCCACGCAACCGCCTCTGCCTCGACCGACCTAGCTAGAAATTTCCCGGTCCGCCTCGAGCACCCGACCCCAATCTGAGGCTCCCAACGGTAATATCTCCGCGCCGCGCCGCGTTGCCGACCGACCGAGACCGACCCCTCCTGTCCTGCCCACCCGGTCCGGATCCAGCCCCAACCCACCACCCCACCAGCTCCACTTCCCTCCGGTTTCCGCCGCCCGCCGAAGCCGTCTCCGGCAAGGACCCGACCGGCGCCACCGCCTCTTCCCCGGCGGCCCGCCCGCGGCCAGGCGCTCCCTTTCCTCCCTCCCCGCGCTCTGGCCGTGGCCGGTCTGCTCCTCCTCTCTTCGTCCGGGGCCCCGGGCCGTGCCTCTCGCCTCGCCTCCTCGCGTCCGGTTTGGATTTGCTCGTCCTCGATTCGTCGCCCGTCCAGGTTCAGAACCGCGCCTGATTTGGTTTTCGCTCGTGCTCGATTCGCCCGTTTGGAATTGCGCCTGGTTTGATCTTGCTCGTCCTCGCCGTCGTCCGTTTGGGGTCGCGTCCGGTTCGATTTTGCTCGTCGTCCTCTCGCCGCCGTCGTCCGTGTAGGGTCGCTTCTGGTTCGATTTCGCTCGCCCTCGCCGTCGTCGTCCGTTTAGGGTCGCGTCCGATTCGATTTTGCTCGTCCTCGCGTCGTCGTCCGTGTAGGGTCGCTTTCCATTCGATTTCGCTCGTCCTCGGCGTTGTCCCGATGCTCTCGCGTGTTCTTGGTCCGTCTCGTTTGAGAACTAGCAATTCTGTCTGCGTGCGCTTCTGTTATCCGAGAGGCACTCTGGTTCCTGGGTTTCGTGTTCGCGTCGGTTGCAGGAACGAACGGGTCTGGTTTCGAAATTAGATTACGGCCGGAGACGGGGAGCAGTGTTCGTTTATCGTGCTAGTTCAGATCAGTTCCTCCGTTCCGTCACCTACGTTGCTCTTGGTGATTTTTCAGAGCTCAAACGTATGCTCTCTTGTGATACTCTGTCAGTTCTTGGCCCTCTGTCAGTTCTTGTTGGCCCTCTGTCAATTCTTGAGTTCCAGGGTCTGTTAATTCCTGACTTCTTGTCGTACCGGCTAGGCGTGTGTGCGCTCTCATCCTAGATTCAGAGATGGGGTGATTTTCCTTACGCTTGATCTGATGGTGTATATTGTTTATGTTCTTTCCAGTTTGTTTCTTTTTATCATGCTTTGCTTGTGTGTTGAGCAGAAAAGTTTTACAAGAGTGCAAACCATGAGGCCTGCTGCTTGACTAATTGAACACCTGCTGTTGCTACTGTTGGACAAGGTCCCTTCTTTTCTTCCTGATGCTGCTATTTCCATTTAACTACTCATAGGAGTTCTAGATGAGCTGCTGCGAGTTAGTTCCCCTTAGACTACATTCTAGATTGCATAGCATAACTCCAGAATTTTGTGATTGCACACCACCTTGGCATATAATTCTGTTGTGAGCATAACTCTAGAATTTATTTATCCGCGAAAGCACGTTCATCACATGTTTTTTTATCAATGCTGCTAACTTCTGTCATGCCCCTTTCCTTTTGGACAACAATTTCAACGAACCTATAACGTGGACATGTCCTGCTTGTTTTCTTGTGATGATGGTGATCCAATTGAGTAGCTCAACTCTTATGCTCTGACATTTGTTAATCCCCAGTTAGTGTGCATGAAAAGTTATTGTTTGTCATGTTAAATTTTATGGCATCAACTCGGTATTGTGATTAATGACTTAGTATTTGTTTAGTGTAGACAGTTGACTTCTTTTCTCTTAATTATTTAGTGATATGCGTGTTTTGTTATGTCTTATGGGGATAACTAATGTCCAGTCAATGGAAAATGCTTTTCTTGCTTTCCCTAGACTTTGTGACAACTAACTTATAGTGCGATCATTGATCATTGAGCTTCTGACACCTTATTCCGTAAAATTCTGTTGTGATGTTTCCTGGATCATTGAGTAGTTAATATTGATTTTGAGTTTGTCGGATCATTAACTTCTGCGTGCGCTTCGGTTATCTGAGAGACACTCACGATCTTGTGTTTCGTATTCGTGGCGGAGCGATGAACGATTACGTTTCGTGTCCCTGTGTTTCGTGTTCACCCATCTGACTTTGAATTTGGATTACGGAGACGGGGAGAGGCCAAAGCAAGGTCAGTTTATCGTGTTCGCTCAGATCGGTTCCTCGGTTCCGTCGCTGCGTTGTTCGTCGGCGATTTCCAGACCTCAAATGCATGCGCTCTTGTGATACTCTGGTTTGGCTCGCTGGTCGTTATGGTTGTTCGTTACGGTTGTTCTTATGTTCTTGAATCACCCATCTTATAAGCAGAGATGGGGTGATACATTATGGTTGCTCTGATGGTTGCTTATTTAGTGTTCTTTCCAATTGGGTTCTTCTTGTCATGCTTTGCTTATGTTCCCAATGTCTGTCTTTCCATATATGGGGATGCGTTCAGGGGTGCAAACCGTGTAGGCCATGGTGTGTTTTATACTAGCTATGGTGTGTTTTATACTATCTGATGTGGAAGGTGGAAATATTGATATCACTTCTGTGCTAGTATACTTGATATGGTGTGTTTTATTTAAGTAATTAACCACATCTCTTACAAATTTTCCTTGAGATACATGTTTATATGGCAGGAGTGATTGTCTTGATGAATAATCATTTATGCTAACTTGGTATTGGTAGTCCCTGATCATAGGTAACAGACCAGTACTTGTTTAGTGCAGACAACTGACGGTTCTTTTTTTCTGAACTTTTTTGTAATATGTCTGTTATGTGGATATCATATTCTAATGCTTTTCTAAGTATTTAAGGTACAGACATGTGGATCTGGACATTTCACATTTGCTCTTTATTGTGTTGCTAAAGACACTGAACGGTTTGTCTGGCCACCGCACAGCCCAGCTAATCAGGTACACTTGATTTTATGTGTAGTTGATGTTCTCTGCCACATCATGCTTAACTTGTGTTTGCCAAATGGATCTCCTGGAACAAATTGTTTGTAATAAATGAACAAATTGCAGAACTTGTGGCAGTGCTATTTACCCACTTGCTTTTGCATATGATGCTAAGAAGAAGAAAAACATACGTCCTGTTATTTTAAAATGGTGTATTTACTGTTTTGATGCGCATAAACTGAGAATAGTATAACCTTGCTGACTATCTGCAGGTTGTAGTGATTAGGGAGAAGCTTGCAGAACTGTATGAATTTGAACAAAAATGGTCGAGAGCAGCACAAATGCTTAGTGGCATTGACTTGGACTCAGGAATCAGGTAGAAGCAAAGCTTTTGTCTCTCTTTACATGTCATTGGATATTCTAAGTCTGGGAAATCTGACCATCTTCTTAAAAGCCAGGATGCTTGATGACAAACAAATTATCCAAGTGCGTCCAGATTGCACGACTCTATTTGGAGGTTAGTCCCGTTTTTAGCCTCTGTCGTCATTGCATTTTCAGCTGGACTAATGTAGTTCTTCATTTTGTAGGATGATGATGCAGTGAATGTTGAAGCTTTTATCAACAAAGCCCATTTTTGGTCACAAACAGCAACCAGGAAGTTCTGAACTTGCAATACAAGGTTTGTTGGTTCAGGAACAGTTTAATAATCTATCTGTCTACAACTAAGGACAAAAATTTAGTCCCCTTCTTATATCTCTTGTAGGTATGCTATGCGAGAATTTTAGATCTAAAGCGTAAATTCTTGGAAGCTGCACTTCGATACTATGGTATCTGTCAAATTGAGCAATGCCAAATTGGGGATGAGTAAGGCTTACTCCATTCAGTTGTAGATTTTTTTCTCTCTTCTGCAATTTACTCATTTTTAATGTTCTGTCTTGTATGGTTCTTTATTGCCTTGCCGGTGTAGTGGTGCCTAATTTCTATTTTACACCCTTCAAATATTTCTCCCTTCAAATATTTCAATGTTTTTCTTACTGTATGTAATAAATTACCCTACTTGATACTCATATTTAAGTACTGCAGTGGTTATTAGCAAGTCATGTTTGCAACTGATATGGCCTCCATATTTTATTCTCAAAGATCTTGATGGAACATTGTTTCTGTATTTTCTCAGATAGATTGATGAAAATGCTCTTGAGCAAGCTCTTAGTGCTGCTGTAACATGCACAATATTGTAACTGATGAGAGGTAAACACTGTTGCCAACTTGAAATCAGTTTACTCATTCAAGTTCTGGAATTTCTTTATAGCTTTCTGAGTTTACTTCGGTCTTGCATGTATTAGGTTTCTCTTTGTGCCGCTACCTATGTCTGTTTCTTGTGTGCAAGCGCTCCATTCTGTGTGTGTGGCTCTGTGTGACTTGATGGTGAATATGTGTGTGGCTTGACTCTGTGTGTTTGTGGCTGTGTGACTTGATGGTGAATATGTGTGTGGCTTGACTCTGTGTGTTTGTGGCTTGATTGTGTGTGTGGCTTGACTCTCTCTGTGTGTGGCTGAACTGTGTGTGGTTTGATGGTGAATATGTGTGGCTTGACTCTGTGTGTGACTGTTTGTGGCTTGATGGTGAATATGTGTGGCTTGACTCTGTGTGTGACTGTTTGTGGCTTGATGGTGAATATGTGTCTGGCTTGACTTTGTGTGTGTGTGTGTGTGTGTGTGTGTGAGACTCTGTGTGAAAATTGCATTTGTTTGATGGTGTGGCTTGTATGCTTTGCTGAATGTTTGGTTGTATAAATTGTGTTTTATATTTCACGATTGATTGCTTTGCTGTTTGTTGAATGTGAACAGACCTAGCACTATTATTTTTTCTGAATTTTTTTGTGATTATGTCTTATGTGGATATCATGTTCTTTTTTTGTATTACTGCTGTCCAGTCACTGGAATAATGCTTTTCTAAGTATTTAAGGTACAGACATTGGATTTGGACATGTCACATTGGCTCTTTATTGTGTTGCTAAGGGATGGTTGGGTTTGCATACAATGCAGGTATATTTTTACATTTTGCGATGTTGATGTCAAAACGTTTATTTAGCCAAATTTTGCTACTTGTGGGTACTTTTGTTTTTAGATGTGTTGTATCCATAACTACCCATTGGCACCTGATATTTGTGCTCAAAATGCAGTATGGAGCAACAAATTGGTCTCATTGCAAGGTCACTATTGCAAGGTCACTACCTGGACGTATAGGCAAGCAATGTCAAGAGAGGTATTCTTTTGATTGTTTTATTTTCATGGTTTGCTTAAATGCATTTTCCCCTTTGTGCAAGACAAACAGGGGAATGTTTGCTAATTCAGAAACACACTGGTTACATAAAGAGTTGATTGGTTATGAAGCTGATTTCGAATTCATACATAACATCTTAGGTGGCATAATCATCTGAATCCAGACATACAGAGAGATGCTTGGACTACTGAGGAACATGCACTAAATAATGCCCATCGGATATATGGGAATAAATGGGTAGAAATAGCAAAATTTCTTCCTAGAAGGTAACTTCCTTGGTCCTCTTTGTTACCAGATTCCTAACATGAATGATGTAGCCCTTTATTGAACATTATACCGTGCATCCGACATCTGAATATTGCAGGAATGGGGTACTTCCATTTGTGTAACTTCTATTTGTATTACATCACAGGTCATCTTATGGTACCGTGCATCAGACTCATATGGTGCTTATTACATCACAGGTCATCTTAATCTTCTTTTGTAAGTATGACTGCTGGTGCTGCTGGTAATGTAAGCTACTTTTCTTGCTTCAATATAGAGTGGAAACTCACATTTTAAGTTGCTCATGTCATTTCAGGCTATCCATCGGCTTGTAACTCATGAGAGGCGACCATAGTTGCCAACTTGAAACATATTTTTTTTTTAGGTATGAATGGCTTACCTGAGCCAGAATTTCTATAAGAATGTTGCTCATGTTAGATGCCTTGCTTTCTCTAGTAAGTAGAATAAGAACACATTTAACTTTCTTTTCTGTCCATAGGCCTACAAACTTGTGGGTAGTCATGAAGATAATCATTTAATCAGCCTCTAACCAGCTTCCTGTTTTCAGGAACGAAGATCTGAATCACCCTCACTCCTCAAGAGAAATCGTTTAGTCATTCAGGTTCTGGAATTTCTTTATAGCTTTCTGAGTTTACTTCGGTCTTGCGTGTATTTGCTTTCTGTTTGTGCCCCTATCTATGTCTGTTTCTTGTTGTTTCTTGTGTGCAAGTGCTCCATTATGTGTCTGTCTGACTGTTTGTGGCTTGACTCTCTTGTGTGTGTGGCTTGACTGTCTGTGTGTGGGACTGTGTGTTTGCCTGTGTGTGCGTGTGACTGTGTGCAAATATTGCATTTGACTGTGATGTGTGACTCTATGTTTGACTGTGTGAATATTGTGCATTTGAGCGTGATGTGTGTGACTGTGAATATTGCATTTTGGCAATGACTGTGTGTGTGATTGTGTGTGGCTTGACTCTGTGTGTGTGTGTGTGGCTTGTATGCTTTGCTGAATGATTGGTTGGTATGGCCTAACACTGCCTTTGCCGGTCCCAAGCCCGGATGTGAAAATGTGGAGGGAGCTGCAGTTACCTCCTTTGTATTGTTTGCCTTGGAAGTGTGAATATTGCATTTTGACAATGACTGTGTGTGTGATTGTGTCTGGCCTGACTCTCTGAGTGTGTGTGCCTTGTATGCTTTGCTGAATGATTGGTTGGTGTGGCCTAACACTGCCTTTGCCGGTCCCAAGCCCGGATGCGAAACGTGGAGGGAGCCGCAGTTACCTCCTTTGTATTGTTTGCCTTAGAAGTCTGGATAGAAATTACTCTGTCCTAATTGAATAGTAAATCTTCACATAATGTCGTAGCATGTGATTCAAGCTCTGAAATGCATCCGTCCTTGCTATGAAAAATCTAGCAAGTGTAATTGTCATTAGAATTTGTCCCGTCCCCTAAATTAATCTCGATGGTTTCTTAAATCTTGTCAAAATGCTAATAATTAGGTTGAATTAGGTTGAATTTTGCGTTAGTCTGGTCATGCACGAATCTCGACGTCGCAGGTGTCCCTCATTTGTCTGTCACTCGCGAGTTTGTCGGGTTTATTTGTCGTTGGACTTTTTATTCAGGTTGTGGGCCGCCCACTCCTTGTTTGGACTCCGGCCCGTGTGGGTGTGTGTGTGTGTGAGAGAGAGAGAGAGAGAGAGAGAGAGAGAGAAGAGAGCTGACTTCCAATAAGGCACATTTTCGTGGAAGGTATGGAATTTATCGGCTGAAGGTCAGAAAGAAAGCAATCACCCCTCCTTTTCCATCAATAGGTACTCCCAAGGCGTCGACCACACGGCCTAACAACAGCTGAAGAACTCTCTTTGGGACAAGGGCATCATCAAAGCAAAGAAATCAGAAGAAGAAGCAGTCAGTAATGCAATGCGAGACAAGTGTCATGTCTATCTTTTTGATCAGAGGTTGAATCGATCATCAGAAGAAGAATTAGGCCAAAAATTAGGATACATTTTGGGAAAATGAAACTTCCATTGAAGAGAAGCAAATGAAACGCTTTCATAAAAATTCTCGTAGAATCGAGAATGAAGTTTTCATTCTGTACATGCCAGATCATGAATTAGTAACTGCATCCAATCTCCGAAAAGTCTCAAAAGAATTTCGTTTGTAGGATTCAGTCGTCCGTTTGTTTTGTTTTGAATTGACATAGAGAAATCTTTCTCGCGTGGGGCTTGTACTGGGCCTGATTACAACATTTTGCAACAGCTCCTCTACTATCCTTTCAATCTCTGTTTTCTGGGTGATAGCATTTCGCCGACAGATAACATGCCGTGGATCTGATGTGGCGCTAAAACTTCATGATAGATCAAATCCTGATTACGACTGGAGAGGGACATTGATGTTCCCTCATTCTTTTCCGTTTCCACGCTCTGAAATGAATCTTTCTAGAATCCTTTTCTCTTGAATATCAGTTTAAGAGAGTTTCGGATTGCCCAGTGGGAAGTCATGAGGCTAGCCCCCCTGAATGAAGAAGTAGTGGGGCCCCCTGCCCGCCCACGTATGCGCGGCTGTAGTAAATAGCTTACACGACTGATCAGGCTCATCAACCTATGGAACCTCACGCTATGTTGCTATGATTCTTTTATCACGTCCGACTCTAAGTGGAAAGTCTTTCTCATCTACCTCTTCCATCCAAAACCGTTTTTCCGCATTTTTTTCTGACCGACCCAGAGACTAATCTATCGTTGGCCCAAGCAAAGAGTGAGAAAAAGCAGCAAAAGGAGTAGCTTTCCCTTTCCATATGAAAAATGGAGAGGAAAAGCATGGGTGGACCAAGCGTTTTAACCGGAATCTAGTGACGGAGAAAGAAGAAAAGATTTTCGTTGCCAGCTAAATCAATCAATTTGACAAGATCCTGCATCAATCACCTCACAGCATAGCAACAGATAATTCCGAATCTACATAGGTCTAGTCCAGGGGACAAATCAATAGGGTGCAACTCTTTCTCTTTTGCCCTTTATGCCAGCCTGTTCCCTCCGCGTATGTCTAGAATCTTGTTAGGATTCGTCTATTCCAGGTCAGGAAAGAGCTTCTGTAAACTATCGTGATTAGCATAGAACACCGGTCTCCGCAGCACCAGGATAAAGACCTTCTTTTTACCCATAACCTTTCTCTTTCTCAATTCTCTATGGCGTCTAGTAGATAGAAACAAGAAAATCAGAAGAATCTTTCTCTCTATTCACTATCATTCCGCGTCTTTGACTTCTAGTTTAGAAGGAAGAGGAAGACCTAGGGGGCTTACGTCCTCATTTCACTCTTTTTGCTCTTGCGAGAAATCAATGTCTTACTTCATAGATTCGAGAGAATAGGAGAACAGTAGCCTGACAAACAGAGCTCCTCTCTTAAACCAAGGCATACTCTACTGGCTTTCCCGTGGAAGTTTTAGGTTCGTTTTTGCTTTATCGATAACTATCTCCTCTTGATGGAAGAACAGAAATCTCATTTGATTCGCTAGGTCAGAGAAAGGGTTGTTTAGTCAACAATCATGACCATGGGAACATTTGTTCGCTTTCTAGGTACCTGGATTGTTTGAAATAAGATTAGTACCAAAAGCTGCCTCTGATTTCAGAATCCAATTTGGAAAATTGGCGCACCCCGCCCAACCCAGAAGTACCCTCCATTTCGTTGTTGAAAAAGCAAATAAAGAATGTTCTGAGATCCTGTGGTACTTCGACCGCGAAGCCTCGCTTATGCACCGAGAAAGATCGTTAAACCCGTTGAAGTGCGCCTTCATGGTCTCGTCAGGCAAATTCCGGGTCGGGGCACAGCGTAACTAAGAGAGCCATTCCATTTAGGGCGAGACAGAATGGAGCTATCAGCAGGCCTTTAACTGAGTTGTTAAAGAAAGGTGTGGAGAAGAAGCCAGGGCTTATGCACTCCACTTGTAAACGAGCGTTAGAGCTTTTTGAGCGAGCGAGCGAAGCCTCGTGATTTCACGACTCATCGACCTTGTTCAGGAGTTGGTGTAGCTTTCCTGAAAGGGAGATCGGTCTCCTCTATCGTTCCCAATCTCATTTCATTAGCAAAAGATACCGCTATGCTCTAAATTGGGTATACCAAGAAGTTACAAAAGTTGTCCCTGTAAACCAACCCCCTAAAGCGAAATAAGCACAAGGAAAGAGCAATCCTACTCACAGTATGCTCTTAATGATCCCGGCTCATGATTTAATTGCCATGTATTTAGCTATTGAGCTTCAAAGTTTATGTTTTGGCTTTCACTTATGTTATGTATTCTCTCACAATCACTCCTAGCAATAAGTGAAAAGGCGGCTATCGATAATGTCCCAACACCTCCTCTTCTGTGTCTACTTCTCCGTTCTAATTTCTGACTGGTTCACGCCTGCTTGTGTATTGGTTATAACCTCTGTACTGTATTTTGTTTGGCTTAAATTGCCAAATGGCGACAATTCTCGCGGGAATCTCGGTCTTGTTTGGGCCGATTCCTTAACGAGAGCCTGCGTCAGGGATTCTAGCTCAAGATCAGGAAAGAGCTTCGTTCCCTCCCGCCTGCTGGCTAGAGTTATACCATCCACTCTTGCTGCTAACTGTGAAGTAGCGTAAAACCCTCTATCGCGTCTGTTTGTTTGCCGTTGCCCTCAAGTACAAGTAATTTTTGACAAACTTTCTTTCCCATGGTTCGGGTGGGCACGGATATGGATGGCAGGACAGGAGTGAAGATCCCTCAGCTAAGGGCTAGACCGGACGTTTCACTGTCTGCCAGGCCCATCGCAAGGAAAGTGAAAACCTAGATTTGCTTTATCGGGTATCAAACGGGAACTCCGAGCAAATACCAAGTCCGATTCATCTTTTTCCAATACTGCGAGCCAGACGAGAGCGGGGCCCTTTTGAAAATCAGAAATAAAAGGGGCAATCAACAAATTGACCAGTTGTAAGCAGAGGGAACTGGAGCAGAGCAATATGTAGCATACTTTTCCGTTTGAGACCCGTTCACAGAAAGAAGGGTTTACGAATAAAAAAAAAGCTGCTCATTAGGGTCTCTTTTCATATCCGGCTATGTGAAAACCCACGTACTCTTCTCTGAAACAGCCTACCTACCTTTTGCTTTTTCAGATAAGTAAATAAGCGGACGGGGAAGAATATCTTCTGTCGTAGAGGCCTCGTCGAGTGCTTCCGCTACGCCAGGAGAGGTCTTCTAAACCTTTGGTATAGGTTCAAATCCTATTGGACGTCCATTCTTGAGACTGGCCTGGCCACTACTTTGTTTGATTTCCTTGTCACTTTTTTTTGCAAAATTTCTGTAAATTTGAAGTTGAACTTAATTAAACAAGCCCTTTTCCATTGAAGTAGGGAAGGGGGTGATTGATCTTTTTTTGAATCAGGCCTTACTGACCAAGTGGTGGTATCAGGACCGAGTCATAGACTGTGCTAACTCCATGCGTAGCGTAGGAGATGGATGGGGGATCTTTCTCCAAGCTAAGTTTCTACCCCCGAGGGAACCGGCCATGATGACTATCTATGAAATTGATTGATGGATATGAGAGTGGTGCAAGACCGGGACAGAGGAGGTGCCGTGCGTTCGGTACTTGGATCGGTTGGATCGCGAAGACGTTCAACTACATCAACTTGCTATGCTTTGCTACCTCTTGAGCATGCATTGGTTTTTCCTTGAAGAGGAAAGGGTGATGCAGCAAAGTAGCATAAGTATTTCCCTCAGTTTTTGAGAACCAAGGTATCAATCCAGTAGGAGACTACACGCAATCTCCTAGTACGTGCACAAACAATTAAGAACCTTGCAACCAATGCGATAAAAGGGTTGTCAATCCCTTCACGGCCACTTGCAAAAGTAAGATCTGATAAAGATAATAAGATAAATATTTTTGGTATTTTTGTTGTATAGATTGGAAAGTAAAGATTGCAAAATAAATAGTAAACTAGAATTATATATCGGAAACGTATATGATGTAAAAGTAGACCCGGGGGCCATAGGTTTCACTAGTGGCTTCTCTCAACATAGCATATATTACGGTGGGTGAACAAATTACTGCCGAGCAATTCATAGAAAAACGCATAGTTATGAGAATATCTAGGCATGATCATGAACATAGGCATCACGTCCGTGTCAAGTAGACCGAAATGATTCTGCATCTACTACTATTACTCCACACATCGACCGCTATCCAGCATGCATCTAGAGTATTAAGTTCATAAGAACGGAGTAACACATTCGGCAAGATGACATGATGTAGAGGGATAAACTCAAGGAATATGATATAAACCCCATCTTTTTATCCTCGATGGCAACAATACAATACGTGTCGTTTCCCTTTTTGTCACTGGGATCGAGCACCGCAAGATTGAACCCAAGCACTTCTCCCATTGCAAGAAAGATCAATCTAGTAGGCCAAATCAAACTGATAATTCGAAGAGACTTGCAAAGATATTAAATCATGCATATAAGAGAACCCACAATTCATCGGATCTCGACAAACACACCGCAAAAAGAATTACATCGAATAGATCTCCAAGAAGATCGAGGAGAACTTTGTATTGAGATCCAAAGAGAGAGAAGAAGCCATCTAGCTAATAACTATGGACCCGAAGGTCTGTGGTAAACTACTCACACATTATCGGAGAGTCTATGGTGTTGATGTAGAAGCCCTCCGTGATCGATTCCCCCTCCGGTGGAGCACCGGAAAAGGCCCCAAGATGGGATCTCACGGGTACAGAAGGTTGCGGCGGTGGAAAAGTGGTTTCGTGGCTCCCCTGGATGTTTTCAGGGTATAAGAGTATATATAGGCGAAAGAAGTAGGTCGGTGGAGCTGCGAGGGACCCACGAGGGTGGGAGCGCGCCCTCCTGCCTCGTGGCTTCCTCCCTGCTTCCTTGACGTCCACTCCAAGTCTCCTGGATTGCGTTTGTTCCACAAACAATCCTCGCGAAGGTTTCATTCCGTTTGGATTCCGTTTGATATTCCTTTTTCTACGAAATACTGAAATAGGAAAAAAAAACAACAATTTGCACTGGGCCTTCGGTTAATAGGTTTAGTCCTAAAAATAATATAAAAAGGTATATTAAAGCCCATTAAACATCCAAAAGAGATAATATAATAGCATGGAACAATAAAAAATTATAGATACGTTGGAGACGTACCAAGCATCCCCAAGCTTAATTCCTGCTCGTCCTCGAGTAGGTAAATGATAAAAACAGAATTTTTGATGTGGAATACTAACTAACATAATTACTAATATAATTTTCTTTATTGTGGCATGAATGTTCAGATCCGAAAGATTCAAGATAAAAGTTTAATATTGACATAAAAAATAATAATACTTCAAGCATACTAACTAAGAAATTATGTCTTCTCAAAATCATATGGGCAAAGAAAGCTTATCCCTACAAAATCATATAATTTGGCTATGCTTCATTTTTGTCACACAAAAATGCTCTCATGATGCACAACCCCGATGACAAGCCAAGCAATTGTTTCATACTTTAGTATTTTCAAACTGTTTTCAACTTTCACGCAATACATGAGCGTGAGCCATGGACATAGCACTATGGGTGGAATAGAATATAATGATGGGGGTTGTGTGGAGAAGACAAAAAAGGAGAAAGTCTCACATTGACGCGGCTAATCAATGGGCTATGGAGATGCCCATCAATTGATGTTAATGCGAGGAGTAGGGATTGCCATGCAACGGATGCACTAGAGCTATAAATGTATGAAAGCTCAACAAAAGAAACTAAGTGGGTGTGCATCCAACTTGCATGCTCACGAAGACCTAGGGCATTTGAGGAAGCCCATTGTTGGAATATACAAGCCAAGTTCTATAATGAAAAATTCCCACTAGTATATGAAAGTGACAATATAAGAGACTCTCTATCATGAAGATCATGGTGCTACTTTGAAGCACAAGTATGGAAAAAGGATAGTAGCGTTGTCCCCCTTTTTTTCTTTTTTATTTGGCCTTTCTTTTTTATATATATTTATATTTCGCCTTTCTTTTTTTCTTTTTTTGGGACAATGCTCTATTAATGATGATCATCACACTTCTATTTATTTACAACTCAAAGATTACAACTCGATACTAGAATAAAGTATGACTCTATATGAATGGCTCCGGCGATGTACCGGGATGGGCAATGAAACAAGAGTGACATGTATGAAAATATGCATGGTGGCTTTGCCACAAATACGATGTCAACTACATGATCATGCAAGGCAATATGACAATGACGAAGCGTGTCATAATAAACGGAACGGTGAAAAGTTGCATGGCAATATATCTCGGAATGGCTATGAAAGTTGAACCCAAAGCTAAGCACTTCTCCCATTGCAAGAAAGATCAATCTAGTAGGGCAAACCAAACTGATAATTCGAAGAGACTTGCAAAAATATTAAATTATGCATATAAGAATTCAGAGAAAAAATCAAATATTGTTCATAGATAATCTTGATCATAAACCCACAATTCATTGGATCTCGACAAACACACCGCAAAAAGAATTACATCGAATAGATCTCCAAGAAGATCGAAGAGAACTTTGTATTGAGATCCAAAGAGAGAGAAGAAGCCATCTAGCTAATAACTATGGACCCGAAGGTCTGTGGTAAACTACTCGATCACACATCATCGGAGAGGCTATGGTGTTGATGTAGAAGCCCTCCGTGATCGATTCCCCCTCCGGCGGAGCGCCTGAAAAGGCCCCAAGATGGGATCTCACAGGTACAGAAGGTTGCGGCGGTGGAAAAGTGGTTTCGTGGCTCCCTGGATGTTTTCAGGGTATAAGAGTATATATAGGCGAAAGAAGTAGGTCGGTGGAGCTACGAGGGGCCCACGAGGGTGGGGGGCGCGCCTACCCCCCTGGGGCGTGCCCTCCTGCCTCGTGGCTTCCTCGCTGCTTCCTTGACGTCCACTCCAAGTCTCCTGGATTGCGTTTGTTCCAAAAACGATCCTCGCGAAGGTTTCATCCTGTTTGGATTCCGTTTGATATTCCTTTTCTGCGAAACGCTGAAATAGGCAAAAAAAAAAACATCAATTTGCACTGGGCCTTCGGTTAATAGGTTAGTCCCAAAAATAATATAAAAAGGTATATTAAAGCCCATTAAACATCCAAAACAGATAATATAATAGCATGGAACAATAAAAAATTATAGATACATTGGAGACGTATCATGCTCCTAGATAGATCTTGCGTGATCGTAGGCAATTTTTTTGAAATACTACGTTCCCCAACAGTGGCATCCGAGCCAGGTCTATGCGTAGATGTTATATGCATGAGTGGAACACAAAGAGTTGTGGGCGATAATAGTCATACTGCTTACCAGCATGTCATACTTTGATTTGGCGATATTGTTGGATGAAGCGGCCCAGACCGACATTACATGACCGCGTTCATGAGACTGGCTCTACCGCCGTGCTTCGCACACAGGTGGCTAGTGGGTGTCTGTTTCTCCAACTTTAGTTGAATTGAGTGTGACTACGCCCGGTCCTTGTTGAAGGTTAAAACAACACACTTGATGAAAAATCGTTGTGGTTTTGATGCGTAGGTAAGAACGGTTTTTGCTAGAAGCCCGTAGCAGCCACGTAAAACTTGCAACAACAAAGTAGAGGACGTCTAACTTGTTTTTGCAGGGCTTGCTGTGTTGTGATATGGTCAAGACGTGATGATATATAATTTGTTGTATGAGATGATCATGTTTTGTAACACAGTTATCGGCAACTGGCAGGAGCCATATGGTTGTCGCTTTATTGTATGAAATGCAATCGCCTTGTAATTGCTTTACTTTATCACTAAGCGATAGCGATAGTCGTAGAAGCAATAGTTGGCGAGACGACAACAATGGAGATCAAGGTGTCAAGACGGTGACGATGGTGATCATGACGGTGCTTTGGAGATGGAGATCAAATGCACAAGATGATGATGGCCATATCATATCACTTATTTTGATTACATGTCATGTTTATCTTTTATGCATCTTATTTTGCTTAGTACGGCGGTAGCACTACAGTAATCAGGAACTTTGCCGTCAGCCATGGCAGACGGCAAAGGCACACATGGAGGACGGCAAAGGCCTTTGCCGTCAGCCAGCTGACGGCAACACGTCCGACTGAACAGGCTACGACAAAGGCTTCTTTGCCATCTGCGGGCGGACGACAAAGATACAAAGGTCTTTGCCGTCCGCCAGCCGACGGCAAAGAGCCTGGACGGCGCACGTGTCAGCTTAGGTCCGTTAAGGGGTTAACGACGTTCATTGCCGTCGGCTGGCGGACGGCAAAGACCTTTGTATATTTGCCGTCAGCCAACAGACGACAAATAGCATTGAATCATTGTCGTCGGCCGGCGGACGGCCAAGCGTGCCACGTGGCAGCACCTGGGGTGCTGGCATATTTGGTAGCTTTGCCGTCAGCTGGCTGACGGCAAATAATCAACGTTCTTTATTCGTCCACCGGCGGACGGCAAATCAACAAAATAGGCAGCCTACTCCCCAAGTTGCACAGGTAGCTGACACGTGGCATGTTTGCCGTCCGCTAGCTGATGGTAAAGCTCTTTGCCGTCCGCCAACTGACGGCAAAGAGTCTATATAGCCCTTGTTTTTTCTGTTTTTTCTTGAATTCATTCAATTTGACAGAATTTCACATATATATATATACACACACATATGAAAATACTTTCGACAAGCATACCAACACATATACATACCAAATCATATCCCTGCCATATGGATATGATCATCCAACACATATACATAGCAAATGGTTTCATCCAACACATATACATAGCCAACATATCCAACAACAAGCATACAATGGTTTCATCCATACATACATATATAAGTAGCAAGTTTGACATTGTTCATCGTACAAAATCAAAACAAGAAGGAAGCATAAAGAGAAGAGTAGACTCCATCAACGCAAGCTTCCTCATCTAAGGCAAATCTGCAAATTGGGAAAGAAGCAAGTTAGAAGAAGAAGACTATCTAGAAGAAGAAGAAGAAGAAGAAGAAGAGGAAGAAGAAGATTTTTTTCTTCTCTTTCTTTTTCTCCTCTCCTCTATTTTATCTTCTTCTTCTAACTAAGGTAGGTAAAAATGCCATTTTATTGCTAAGCTAGATAAAAATGCTAAGTGTAGGTCATTTTAGAGCTAAGCTAGGTAAATAGGTCATTGTGGAGCTTACTAAGGTTATTATGTTATTTTCGAGGAAAGTAAGGTAAGTCTATATCATTTTGGAGGTAACAAAGATTATCATGACATTTTTGAGGAAAGAAAGCTAAGTATAGCTCATTTTTTTGTCTAAATTAGGTAGTTATGCCATTTAGGAGGAAAGTAAGCTAAGTATGCATTTGTTAAGCAAAACACTAGAGAAAACTTACCCTCATCACAACAAATGCGATGAAGATCGCAACTAAGGTAAAGATTGATCCAACGGCATAATGATACCAAGCCTCATTATCAATGGTATATTTTCTAATCTTAAGCTTCAGGCGCATTCCATCCATCTTCAAGCACATTGCATTCATCTTCATCTTGTGATCATCGACGACATCGGCAACATACAACTTCAATGTCATCTTCTCTTCTTCAATTCTTTTAATTTTTTCTTTCAAATACTCATTTTCCTTTTTAACTAAATTTAACTTCTCGACAAGAGGGTCGGTTTCAAATTCCGGTTTACATACCTCCTAGATTAAAATATCTCTATGTCAACTTGATGGCCATAATTGTCATAAATGAGAAATGCAACAAATAGTTATGAAGGAGAATTTACCACATCTGAATCATAAAGCGGGCGAGGGCCGACGAGAACGGAGATCAAGACCATGGCACTATGTATAAGAAACAATCATACAAAGTAAGAAAAAATATACAAGTAACTATATAAATCATACAATCATACAAGTAACTATATAAATCAAGTACAACATAAAAAATTGAATACCTAGTCATAATCTGGTTCAATAAATGCTTGGGATCAATAAATGCATCATCATCATCGATATCTGCAATGACATGCTCATCATCATCATTAATAAATGCATCATCATCATGTGGAAGGCCACCTCTACGTAATCTGTCAAGCATTGACAGGTCATCCGCAACAGTAACCTCTTCTAGTTCAGGCTCTTCTTGTTTCGGCTGAGGGGTGAAGTCGGGTTCACTGTTGCTGTCTACTTCAATGTTTTGGGTTGAAGTAGAGCGGTTCTTAAAACGTTTTTTCGAAGACGCGTTTCTTGGAAGAATTCTCCTTCATATGTGTCTAGGGTGCATAATCATCTTCATTGGGGGGAGGTGGTCTAACACGTGCCGACACTTCATAAATGACATCCCAACCTTTGAGATTAGGATCACTTTGACAGGCCCACGGTAGATAGAAAACTTGGGTTGCCTGTTGAGCCATAATATAGACATCGGGAACATCCAAATGGGTGCTTTGATTGATTTCCACTAGCCCTATATGTTCATGAGTCCTTCTAGTCTCCTTCGGTTGGAACCAATAACATTTGAAGACTACGACGTTTGGTGGGTTTGCACCATAGAATTGAAGTTCATAAATTGCTTCAACTCTTCCATAATACTCGGTATCTCCTTCGCCGATAGCAGAGACACAACAATTTGTAGACTTTCGGTCGGCCATAGATAGCTCTTTGCCATAGGTACGAAAGCGATACCCGTTGATGTCGTATTTGTCAAATGAACGGACCTTATAGTCAAAACCATTAGCGACTTGTCTCAATTCGGCGTCCATAAGCTCTGAATTAGCCTACAAGTTTAATACGAAAGGGATTATTGCATTAGCCACAAATTAGACGAAGAAATGAAATTGTCTACTGGAAATTATCGTTTGTTTGAACCAAGAGATGAAATCGGGATAGCCGCATCCATGCTTTGCCAGAAGCTCATACTCTTCGACGGAATCCTTTTGGATCACCGCTCCATACGAGAATATGGCGACGTATCGACTGTATCAAATTTATCCGGGAATAAGAGTAGTTCAAAGGAATTAGAAGTTGCGAAACAATGTACCGAGAACTTACTCGATGTACGGCCGCACTTCTGTTAGGTTGGTGAAGATATACAATGAAATGATCTGCCATTCTTAGAAATCCAACATTAAGGAATTAGAAGCACCCGCTGGTGCGAGAGCCCCTTTGAATAGGCTGAGGTTGGATCCACCTTTTTTAGGTTCGTCAGCATTGTACTGAGGCTTTGGATTATGCAAATGACGATTTTTGGCTTCGTAGTGTGCTGTCACGAAGTTTGCCGCCTCCTCAGTAATGAATGCCTCAGCCATCTATGCTTCAATTCTACGTTTATTTTTACATTTTGCTCGTAGCATCTTCTGGATCCTCTCAGTGGTGTAGCACCAACGATTTTGCACAGGCCCCCCAATCTTGCCTTGGTTGGGAGATGCAAAATCAAGTGCTGCATTGGATTAAAGAAGCTCAGCGGAAAGATCTTCTCTAACTTGCAGATCAACTCCGGCGCCAACTCTTCCATTTCTTGTAGCAGGCCAGGTGATAGTTCTTTCGCACAGAGAACACGGAAGAAATAGCTCAGCTCTACCAGTACTAGACATTCATCCTCAGCGATGAAGCCACACAACATCACCGGCATTACCCGCTCAATCCATATGTGCCAATCATGACTCTTGAGACCAAATATCTTCAATTTATCAAGACTCGCTCCCCTTTTTAGATTCGCTGCATACCCATCGGGGAACATCAACTGTTGTTGCACCCACTAGATAATTTCCCTCGTAGCTGGCCTTCCAAGATCGAACCATGCCTTTGGCTTTGTCCAGTTCTACTTTCCTTTCGGTTCATTCATGTTTTGTAACAGCCTATCACATAGCGCCTCCATATCAACTAGCCTTAGTATTATCCTTTGACTTCCCATCTATGCCAAACAATGTACCAAAAAGTGCCTCGGCGATATTCTTCTCAGTGTGCATCACGTCGATGTTGTGTGGGCAAAGGAGGTCTTTGAAGTAAGGCATGTCCCACAAGCATGTCTTGTGAGTCCAGGCGTGTTTTGAATTATACCCCTTGAAATACCCTAGACGCTCTGGATCTGGCTCGAGAGCGTTTAACTGATCTAGTGTCTCTTGGCCTGTCAACGCAGGTGGTGCAGAGTTTTTGACAACTCTACCTCTGATGAAGTTCTTCTCGTCTTTCGTGAACTTCTGGCTAGCATCCAGGAACTGTCTATGCATGTCGAAGCAAGAAAACTTGCGACCGGCCTGAAGCCAATGAAACTCAAGAGCTCCCTTGAATGTGGGGCATGGGAACCTTCCATGCACACACCAGCCAACGAATAGTGCATACGCCGGCAAGTCATGTATCGAGTACATGTACCAGACACGCATTATGAAGTTCCGTTTGCTAAAAGCGTCGTATGTCTTGAACCCATTATCCCAGGCTTCTTGCAATTCGTCCTTCAGCGGCTGCATGTACACATTCATATTCTTCCCTGGATAGGTGAGCCCTGGAATTATCAACGTCAGGAAAATGTTATTTCTTTGCATAATCTGTCCGGGGGGAGATTGAGTGGAAAGACAAATATGGGCCAACAACTGTATTGGGCTGCCGTCAGACCAAACACACTGAACCCATCCGTGCTAATGCCGACTCGAGGATGCCTCGGATCTGCTGCTTTGTCAGCATGTAATGCATCGAAGCTCTTCCATGCTTCACCGTCCGATGTGTGCACCATCATCAGCTTCCCATCTGCATCTAGTTGGGTTCTTTTGCCCGTTTTGTGCCATGTCATCTGTCTTGCCGTCTCTTCGACCATGAAAAGACGTTGAAGTCTTGTTACAATTGGCATATACCGAAGAACATTAACGGGGATTTTGGTCTGCGTATTCTCACCCATACCGTTGTCTACCACAACATACCTGGATGACTTGCAAATGGGACAATAGTTCAAGTCCGCATACTGAAGCCTAAATAAGACACATCCTTTCTCACAGACATGTATCTTCTCATAGGGCATCTTAAGAGCATGGAGAATTTTGTCTGACTGGTACAAGTTTGCAGGTAGTACATGGCCTTTGGGTAGAAAACATCCAAATATTGTCATAATTGCGTCATAGCATTCTCTGCCCAAGTTGAATTGAGCCTTCAGAGCCATTATTTGTGAGATGGCATCCAGCTGACAAAGCTCGGTGTGCTCGTGGAGAGGACGTTTTGAAGACTCCAACTTTTCATTGAAGGCCTTTGCAGGTTCCTCCATCTCATCGTCCGAGTCCCGAGCATCATCAAAGTCTTGCACCATGTCTTGCATCCCGGTACCATGCTCGTCGGTGCGACGATGAAGCACCTCAGCTCTGGCACGTTGGGCAGACTCGCCATGAAATGTCCACACCGTATAATCTGGCGTAAAACCCCACTTCTGCAGGTGTTTGCCCATTTCATCCTCTGTCCTCTTATGCCAATTGTTGCACCCGCCGCAGGGGAACCATGTTGTCCTCTAGCCATTTGCAAATGCGGCTCTTAGAAACCCCTTGGTTTTTGTTAACCATTCAGTGGTCATGTCTTTCTAAGTAGTGTGACCGGTGTACATCCACGCACGATCAGTCATCTTGCCTAGCTAATGGACACATAAGAAATATATATATATATATATATATATATCAACATGTATATATTCATCAGTTAATGGAGTTTGTCACTTTTATTACGTCCATGCAACCTAGATGCTAATAGGTAAAGATAGGTCCTAATCCCACCCGAGTATGTGTAGATTGGGTTTGTTTTCCCATGCTCTGCTCCGGATCCAATGAAAAATTTCGGCAGCACCTCCCCCGTTGTTCTCCTGATACACGTCTCGGCAATAAGCAGAGATGATGTGTACCCGGAGAACAACAGGGAGGCACTGACGAAATTCTGCATCGGATCCGGAGCAGAGCATATGGGAAAACGAACCCAATCTACACATACTCGGGCTGTCCATGGATAACGTTGGACAATTTGAAAGAATCACGGTTATAAATATGCAAATTCATGCATATTTATAGATGTAACCCTTTCGAACGGGAGACGCATAGTGGTCACGCATACTGATGATTGAAGACACCTATAGCTAGAAAGTTTCATCGGCACGAAGACCGGAACAGAGCAAATCAAGGGGGGCAGATGTCATTTGTGCTAATCCACGAACGCAGGGGCGGAGCTCGTCGAACACTAGACCCTCACAACGACGAAAAAACTGCACATTTAAATCGAAAAATGAGTTTCATAGCAATATTGTTTTTTTCGTCAACCTAACTAAATATTTACAACAAGACAAGCGGGTTAGGGGTTCCTCGGCGTCGATAGAACCCTAAATAGCAAGTACCATCGGTGCAAGATACATGAGGCGCTCGGCGTTGAACACTAGATCCACGTCCCACAAGTGACGCCGGCGCCCGGCGTCCCGCAACAATAGTTCTGGTGGCTGATGACGGTCGAACACCTTGGCAAATTTGTCTGGCAGCCTCTGCGATGAGGATTAAAGCCAATTTTTGAAATTTCAAACAACCAAACCGACTTGAGTCAGTTTGGGTGTTTCAAGTTTCAACACTTAGCTTTCAATCATCATCTCTGAGGCTGCCAGACAAATTCGCAATGGTGTTCGACCACCATCGATGCCGAGAACTATTGCTGCGGGACGCAGGACCCCTGTGTCACTTGTGGGACGTGGATGTAGTATTCGACACCGACGGCCACATGTATCTCGCACTGACGATACTTGCTATTTAGGGTACCATCGACATCGAGGAACCCCCTAACCCGCTCGTCCCCGGTTAAACTAAATTAGAATGCATTCAATAAGCAAAACTACATCATCTCTTGCGTCCGTACATCGTCGAATATTATCACTAATACATCTCGAATAGTATCATACATATAGCATCGCTAATACAGCTAGAACCGTAGCGAACGACGGGTGTCGGCGCGGGCGGTGTTCACCCAAAGAGAAGGAACCATCAGAAGATCATAGCTCCAATGAGATCCCTGAAGAACCTACCAGGTATTGTCGAACCTGCCCTCCAACGCAACCATGTAGCGACGGACGTGCTCGTCCTCCTCACTGACACGGTGATGTACCACCTCTGTGGTGTCCGAAAGCCTTGGCACCGTCACTGGCCCACACAACCGCCACCAAACAAGGTTTGGGTCAACGACGGGCTGACTCCTCACCAACCTGCGTCCCCCGGATGGTAGAACCTCCCAATACCAGCCCGGCGGAGCCCAGTCTCGGACATGGCCCCTCTGATCAAGCAGGCCTCCTCTGCCGAGTCGATGACGAGGATGCGGGATAGGCATCGTCGACGTCGAAGCGGGAATAAATGCTTGAACTAAAAAAATAACAACAAATTTCACATGTTCAAAATAAACCAGAAACTTAACCTAAAGTAAACTAAACTAAACCTAAACTAAACTAACTAAACTAAACCTAAACTAAACCAGAAACTTGACCTAAACTAAACTAAACCTAAAGTAAACTAACTAAACTAAACAAAACCTAAACTAAATTATACTAAACCTAATTAAACTAAATCTAAAAAAATAGAAAAAAATGAAAATGTCTCACCTCGGAGCGGCCGGGGTGGCGAGGCGGGGCGGCAGGGCGGAGCGGCCGGGGCGGTGCTACCTCTTGAGCATGCGTTGGTTTTCCCTTGAAGAGGAAAGAGTGATGCAGCAAATTAGCGTAAGTATTTCCCTCAGTTTTTGAGAACCAAGGTATCAATCCAGTAGGAGACTACATGCAAGTCCCTCGTACCTGCACAAACAAATAAGAGCCTTGCAACCAACGCGATAAAGGGGTTGTCAATCCCTTCACGGCCACTTGCAAAAGTGAGATTTGATAGAGATAATAAGATAAATATTTTTGGTATTTTTATGATATAGATCGGAAAATAAAGATTGCAAAATAAACAATGACAGAAATAGCTAGTTGGCGGGAGATTAATATGATGGAAGATAGACCCGAGGGCTATAGGTTTCACTAGTGGCTTCTCTCAAGATAGCAAGTTCTACGGTGGGTGAACAAATTACTGTTGAGCAATTGATAGAAAAGCGCATAGTTGTGAGAATATCTAGGCATGATCATGTATATAGGCATCACGTCCGCGACAAGTAGACCGAAATGATTCTGCATCTACTACTATTACTCCACACATCGACCGCTATCCAGCATGCATCTAGAGTATTAAGTTCATAAGAACAGAGTAACGCATTAGGCAAGATGACATGATGTAGAGGGATAAACTCAAGCAATATGATATAAACCCCATCTTTTTATCCTCGATGGCAACAATACAATACGTGCCTTGCTGCCCCTGCTGTCACTGGGAAAGGACACCATAAGATTGAACCCAAAGCTAAGCACTTCTCCCATTGCAAGAAAGATTAATCTAGTAGGCCAAACCAAACTGATAATTCGAAGAGTCTTGCAAAGATATCAAATCATACATATAAGAATTTAGAGAAGAACCAAATATTTTTCATAGATAATCTTGATCATAAACCCACAATTCATCGGATCTCGACAAACACACCGCAAAAAGAAGTACATCGAATAGATCTCCAAGAGAATTGAGGAGAACTTTGTATTGAGATCCAAAGAGAGAGAAGAAGCCATCTAGCTAATAACTATGGACCCGAAGGTCTGTCATAAACTACTCACACATCATCGGAGAGGCTATGGTGTTGATGTAGAAGCCCTCCGTGATCGATTCCCCCTTCGGCGGAGCGTCGGAAAAGACCTCAAGATGGGATCTCACGGGTATAGAAGGTTGCGGTGGTGGAAATAGGGTTTCGTGGTGCTCCTGGATGTTTTCGGGGTATATGAGTATATATAGGCGAAAGAAGTAGGTCGGTGGAGCCACGAGGGGTCCACGAGGGTGGGGGCGCGCCTCCCTACCTCGTGGCCGCCTCGTTGCTTGCTTGACGTCCACTCCAAGTCTCCTGGATTGCGTTTGTTCCAAAAATAACTCTCCTGAAGGTTTCATTCCGTTTGGATTCCGTTTGATATTCCTTTTCCGTGAAACACTGAAATAGGCAAAAAAAACAGCAATTTGCACTGGCCCTTCGGTTAGTAGGTTAGTCCCAAAAATAATATAAAAGTGCATAATAAAGCCCATTAAACATCCAAAACAGATAATATAATAGCATGGAACAATCAAAAATTAGAGATACGTTGGAGATGTATCAAGTATCCCCAAGCTTAATTCGTGCTCGTCCTCGAGTAGGTAAATGATAAAAACAGATTTTTTGATGTGGAATGCTACCTAGCATAATTCTCAATGTAATTTTCTTTATTGTGGCATGAATTTTCAGATCCGAAAGATTCAAGATAAAAGTTTAATATTGAGATAAAAATAATAATACTTCAAGCATACTAACAAAGAAATCATGTCTTCTCAAAATAACATGGCCAAAGAAAGTTATCCCTACAAAATCATATAGTCTGGCTATGCTCTATCTTCATCACACAAAATATTAAATCATGCACAACCCCGATGACAAGGCAAGCAATTGTTTCATACTTTTGATGTTCTCAAACTTTTTCAATCTTCACGCAATACATGAGCGTGAGCCATGGACATAGCACTATATGTGAAATAGAATGGTGGTTGTGGAGAAGACAAAAAGGAGAAGATAGTCTCACATCAGCTAGACGTATCAACGGGCTATGGAGATGCCCACCAATAGATATCAATGTGAGTGAGTAGGGATTGCCATGCAACGGATGCACTAGAGCTATTAGTGTATGAAAGCTCAACAAAATAAATTAAGTGGGTGTGCATCCAACTCGCTTGCTCACGAAGACCTAGGGCATTTTGAGGAAGCCCATCATTGGAATATACAAGCCAAGTTCTATAATGTAAAATTCCCACTAGTATATGAAAGTGACAACAAAGGAGACTTTCTATCATGAAGATCATGGTGCTACTTTGAAGCACAAGTGTGGTAAATGGATAGTAACATTGTCCCTTCTCTCTTTTTCTCTCATTTTTTATTTGGGCCTTTTTCTCTTCTTCTTTTTTATGGCCTCTTTTTTTTTCTTTTTTTTCGTCCGGAGTCTCATCCCGACTTGTGGGGGAATCATAGTCTCCATCATCCTTTCCTCACTTGGGACAATGCTCGAATAATGATGATCATCACACTTTTATTTACTTACAACTCAAAAGTTACAACTCAATACTTAGAACAAAATATGACTCTATGTGAATTCCTCCGACGGTGTACCGGGATATGCAATGAATCAAGAGTGACATGTATGAAAGAATTATAAAGGTGGCATTGCCACAAATACGATGTCAACTACATGATCATGCAAAGCAATATGACAATGGTGAAACATGTCATAACAAACGAAACGGTGGTAAGTTGCATGGCAATATATCTCGGAATGGCTATGGAAATGCCATAATAGGTAGGTATGGTGGCTATTTTGAGGAAGGTATATGGTGGATGTATGATACCGGCGAAAGGTGCGCGGTATTAGAGAGGCTAGCAATGGTGGAAGCGTGAGAGTGCGTATAATCCATGGACTCAACATTAGTCATAAAGAACTCACATACTTATTGCAAAAATCTATTAGTTATCGAAACTAAGTACTACGCGCATGCTCCTAGGGGGATAGATTGGTAGGAAAAGACCATCGCTCGTCCCCGACCGCCACTCATAAGGAAGACAATCAATAAATAAATCATGCTCCGACTTCATCACATAACGGTTCACCCTACGTGCAGGCTACGAGAATCACAAACTTTAGAACAAGTATTTCTCAAATTCACAACTACTCAACTAGCATGACTCTAATATCACCATCTTCATATCTCAAAACAATCATAAAGAATCAAACTTCTCATAGTATTCGATGCACTTTATATGATAGTTTTTATTATACCTATCTTGGATGTTCATCATATTAGGACTAATTTTATAGCCAAAGCAAATTACCATGCTGTTCTATAAGACTCCCAAAATAATATAAGTGAAGCATGAGAGATCAACAATTTCTATAAAATAAAACCACCACCGTGCTCTAAAAAGATATAAGCGAAGTACTAGAGCAAAATTATCTAGCTCAAAAGATATAAGTGAAGCACATAGAGTATTCTAATAAATTCTGATTCATGTGTGTCTCTCCAAAAGGTGTGTACAGCAAGGATGATTGTGGTAAACTAAAAAGCAAAGACTCAAATCATACAAGACGCTCCAAGAAAAACACATATCATGTGGTGAATAAAAATATAGCCTCAAGTAAAGTTATCGATGGACGAAGACGAACGAGGGGATGCCTTCCATGGCATCCCCAAGCTTAGGCTTTTGGTTGTCCTTGAATTTTACCTTGGGGTGCCTTGGGAATCCCCAAGCTTAGGTTCTTGCCTCTCCTTATTCCATAATCCATCAAATCTTTACCCAAAAACTTGAAAACGTCACAACACAAAACTTAACAGAAAATCTCATGAGCTCCGTTAGCGATATAAAACAAACCACCACAATAAGGTACTGTAATGAACTCATTCTTTATTTATATTGGTGTTAAACCTACTGTATTCCAACTTCTCTATGGTTCATACCCCCCCATACTAGCCATAGATTCATTAAAATAAGCAAAGAACACACGAAAAACAGAATCTGTCAAAAACAAAACAGTCTGTAGCAATCTGATTTGTTCGAATACTTCTGGAACTCCAGAAATTAGGAAAAACTAGGACAACCTGGAAAATTTGTATATTGATCTACTGCAAAAAGAATTGGCAATTCATCATGTTCTGGTGAATTTTAACAATTATTTTCGTGAGCCCAAAGTTTCTGTCTTTTTCAGCAAGATCAAACAATTATCACCCAAGAAGATCCTATTGGTTCTACTTGGCACAAACACTAATTTAAACATAAAACCACATCTAACCAGAGGCTAGATGAATTATTTATTACTAAACAGGAACAAAAAGCAAGGAACAAAAATAAAATTGGGTTGCCTCCCAACAAGCGCTATCGTTTAACGCCCCTAGCTAGGCATAAAAACAAGAATAGATCTAGGTATTGTCATCTTTGGTATGCAATCCATTAGTGGCTCTCATAATAGATTCATAAGGTAATTTAATTTTCTTCCTAGGAAAGTGTTCCATGCCATTCCTTGACGGAAATTGGAATCTAATATTTCCTTCTTTCATATCAATAATTGCACCAATCGTTCTAAGGAAAGGTCTACCAAGAATAATAGGACATGTAGGATTGCAATCTACATCAAGAAGCATTTTCTTTTTCCATACGCTGACAATGGAGTATATATATAACAAAAAATGAGGAACTTCCTTGCGTCCGGCCATGGACATGGTGGGCCCCTATTGTCATCCTCTCCACGTACAGTCCTGTGTCGATTCCTCTTGTTTGTTGACCATGTTAACAACGCGAGAGGGCGGCGCCGCGGTGAGCGCAGCAAAGCACGCGGAGGAAGACGGCGAGGCCTCAGAGCTCGGCGTTAATGATTTAGGAGACGGTGGGGCGGCGATGCGTGCGCTGGGGCGGCGATGCATGCACTAAGAGGCGGAAGCAGGCGGCCCCGCCGGCGCTGGTTTGGTTTTGACGGCTGGAGGAAGACACGACTAAAGAAACACGACAGACTATAAAAGCAGCAGGAGTACTTAACAACCTTAGCTGAAACCAGTAGGGGCACTTAACAACCATAGCTGAAAGCAGTATGAGTACTTATACAGGTTCAACCGTACAAAGCACGCCTCGAACAATGCTACTTTGCCTACAGTTAACCAAAGGGTGAGGCCGCCAAGCCCCCGGACAAGGCCCAGGCGCCACCCCACGCATCCACAACCTTTTGAAAGCGGCTTCATCTCGCAATGTGGTCAATAAACAGGATATTCGCTTTAGAGCCATGGAAAAGCAGGAACATAATCTTCTGTCCTATTCTCCAAGATGGATGGGCCTTCGTTATTTGAGACCACCCATGAATAAGCATCTTTTCACCTCCAAGGGGAATGGAGTAGGTCGACATAAACATCATGTTGTGACCAAGCGCAAATCTGACCCGACCATGGCCAGGCATCTGTATAGGAACAATAGACATGGGCAGTTCCTGTTTCAAGAAGATCACAGCTGTAAAACTATGCATAAGCAAGAGTTTATGAACAACATATATAATAGAAAACAGCTCGTACCATAAGTTTCTCAACATAGTTGGACTTGTTCAACGAGTGCAGCAGTGGCACACATATCCCACATGGCATTCCACCATTGAAACGCCCCACAAGGACCTCAAGACGATCAATAAAGTGTAGGAACTTGTGGATGTCGTCCAAGTCAACTTCAGTGCCATGAGTAACAGCCGAGTTCTTATAGAATAACAAACGAGTAGCCTGCTTAACTCTAAAAAAACCTACACGTGCCACCAATTATAAGAAAATATTAGTTAGAAGTAGCATCTTCGTGAGAGATTCGTTGCTACTTCTAAAGTTAAATTGTGATTAGTTAGACAGAATAGGTGGATTAAGAAGGAATCGAGGCAAGAAGCAAGAACCAGATACAAAACTAACATGGATGAACAATTGGAATGACGTCGGGGTGGAAGATCGCAGTGAAGATGAGACCAGGTTTTGCTATTTCCACCAACATTCGTGCGCCAACTTTCAGTCCGTAACTAGAAGATGAGACCAGGTTTTGCTACATCCAAATCTAGAAATAATTTCCTCCTTCACGTCAGTGTTGACCATGGTACTAGTACCTTTTATCCAAATATAGCAATCCAAATTTCCAAATTAGTCGATAGCATGTTCAGAAAACCTCACCCTCCCTGATAGAAAAGAGGATTCTAGGAACATACTATGGGTGTGTTAAAATCCTGTGTTAGGATGAGAAGGAACAAGTGTGGCGTCTTGCTGAGGGCGCAGAAACCTGTAGGGTCCTCGCACTTTGGGCACTGCAAATGAAACACACTAGATTCAGTAGGAAGAAAAATGCATCAACGGCGGCGGCTGCCATCCTAGGAGTACCCGTGACCAAGGGAGTTGGATTTGTCGGGGATGGATGAAGAATTCGTACCAGGTTCTCCATGAGAAAACCCAATGCAATCGCCGAGCAGGGGTTTTCTCTTAACAAGCAGACGAGGGAGAAGGGGATTCAGGCCCAGTGAAATATTGCCGCTTCGTCCGTCCAGCTTACTGCTAAAGCTGGAAAGGTGGGGGGGGGGGTTTGTGATTTGACGGCTCATTGGGCATTACTGTGGCGCAACGACTGAGGTGTGTCTACCGTGCAGTTGTGCACTCTAATTTGGTGCATATGGCACGTGGACCCCGTTGTCATATGCCCCACATATCAGCGAAAGGAAGTAGAAAGACAGGAGTAACTAGTTACACATAAATATATTTTTGACAGAGAGATACTCCTTCTGTAAAGAAATATAAAGATCTTTTATATCACAACTTTATACATAAGAAAAATCTAGGGGAATATATATAACATGCATAATTATAAAAAACAGAGTTTTTTTAACACGGTATAGACGAGTTGGTGATGATGGTGTGCCTGCCATCCTGCAATATAGGCCATCCGATTTATAGCCGACGGATAGGAAGGAAACTATGGCAATTTTGCAAAAAAGTACCTACAAACCTCTCCACATTGGCAAATAAGGCCTTCCCTCGTTCATCCTTTTCTCTCACAAGATAAAATACTCATGCAAATGCATGCTGATGTTACATGCAACGCACGGGCATTATGGGGGTTCAGCTGAGAAATACTGAGACAGGCACACGGTTCTGGACTTTGGGCCACAGGCCGGTGGGCCTGCATGTTTGGGGGCCCATGTGTTCTACCTCAGCGCTTGTCATATTGCAAGCGGTCGGTACAACGCTGGTTTTAGATGCTGTCGTAAGGCGAATGCACAAAATTGAATAAAGCACGGCGGCTGTTGGAATGAAATCAAACGACAGTTCCTAACAAGCAATCAGAGTTGCAATTCTATCAACGATACTGTCGTACTACTTATACACACAGGACACTTGTTTCACCATGCCAGAGTATTACATCAAAATCTCTCAGAGGATAGATCAGTTCGGCAATTGCGTGCTGCTACTAAAGAATTTCAAAGTTGATTTGGACCAGCTCTCCTTGCCGAGAAAGTTCGATTTTGACATGATCCCCTACCGCAAGATATGATTTAGATTTGAACCTTGAACATCCTTTAGCATCAATCATCATGCGACCATCCTTTGTACTTACGGTATATTGAGCAGGTTCATTCACACCAAGGCTGCGCATGGTAAGAGAAACTTGGCCACGGTCGCCCGGATTGTTGAACGACTCCCTCGTTGCTCTAGGAATTCTCTGTTTGCAAACAAGAAGACATACACAAACAGTTAGATCAACATAGTGAATCATGTGAAACAACATGGAAAGAAAAAAGAATGAAGCACTTGGGCGGCCAATGCTTACCAAGAAGGTGGACATGTCGGTTTTTGTAAGGACTTTGGTATATGAAGTGCGAATTGCAGCCCAGTCTGTTGCCGGTGCAACTGCTGGTTCCGTTGCCACTGCACGGGCCGGAGCAGATGCAAGTGGAAGTGTTGGTGCAGGTGTCGGTGTCAAAACCGGCAGATCTCGGGTAGGGGATCCCAAACTGTAGCGACCAGACCTCAAACAGTCTGATCTACCGTGCACCAGTGTCATCCCTGGATCAGTAATGCTGACACGCACAGTACTTGGAGGATTTATAACAGAGTAGCAATCACACACTTATTACATCAAGTATCCCAAGAGAGAAATAAATATGACAAATATGGCTTAAGGCCATCTAAAAACAATAACAGCGGAAGACTTGGAAGATAAGTGAGTCCATCAACTCCAACGACATCACTGAGTATAAGACCACGACCTAAGGCACCTTACTCGTCGTCTGAAAAGTCTGCAACATGAAACGTTGCAGCCCAAAAACGGGTCAGCACGTGGAATATGCTGGGAAAGTAACACATAGAGAGTAATGAACAGAATAATGCTATACTACATGCATATATGGCTGGTAGAAGGCTCTATGGAATAAATTTTATTTAACTATCATGGTGGTTGTTAAACATTGAGAATGTTTGACAGCATTCTCAATCCCAATTAAGTATCATCATCAAACCCAACAAAATTAATTAAAGTAACATGATGAGATTCACATGAAAATCCAGATACTAGATACTCAAGTTGTCCATAACCGGGGACACGCCTAACCATGATTAGATTGTACACTCTGCAGAGGTTTGTGCACTTTTCCCCACAAGACTCGATCTCCTCCGTTGGGAATTCTCGCACTTCATGGTGTTTGAGAAACGGATGACCGAGACACAGTCTTTCAGAAGTGTTAACTCTCTACTCCGGGTAGACAGTACCACCTACATCCCCTACATCTGCTAGTCTACCTCTTCAAGAGCTCACACAACCTACTCAACTATGCTAGAGCCCATAATAGCTTGTGGCTGCACACGGAAGTTTCTAGCATGAATAATCTCATGATCCCTTTGAGCCTGGGTGGCGGTCCAAAAGAAAAACAGGCAATCCTGGAATACCCAGGTACCTCAATCCACCTAGATGTGTGTTTTAGTTGCCACCTTAAGTTTAACCATTAATTAACAATCTCACATCTGTCATGGTAACACTCAAACCCAATCCACGTCTACTAGCATAGCATAACAATATAAGCAAACGTAGAAGTAACTCCCAAGGGTTTGATAATAAACAGGGCAATAGGTACTACCTCATCTACTTCCCAGAACCCACAATTTAATTAGATCCTAATCATGCAATGTTTGAGGGTTGATCTAATGCAATAAAACTGGGTAGTAAAGAAGGTATGATCAAAGTGTTACTTGCCTTGCTGATGATCCGTGAAACTTAGAGATTCGAAGTAGCAAGCGGCGCACTCCGGGTACTCTATCGCAAACAAACAAGCATACAATAAGCACTCATCTAATGCACAGGTAAAACTCAAATAAAAGATCTAACCAGAAAGTTCAACTTAAGAACTCCGGTTTGCAAAAAGAATCAAATCAAACGAAGCAACGAAAGTCAAACGGCGAAAGAAACAAGCTTCGTTTACTAATCTGGATCTAAGTCAAATTTTACAGTAGCAAAAACTTGTTTGAGTAGGTTAAACGGAAAGAGAATTTCGAGACGAAACTCTAGGCGCTTGAATCGCCTGATTCCGATAAACGAGCTAAAAGATATACCAGAACGAAAATCTGATCAGAAATCGCGATCTGGAATAATCGCGGAAAATCCGAGAAAAAATAAAACTGACGAACAGTTTAACGAACGGACGTTCGTTAACTGCGGCTAAACAGCGAATACGTTCGTTAAAACGAACGAATCGGCGAACGTTCACTAACTAACTAAACCGAAAAAAATAAACCGATCTATATATTTAAAAAATAAACCTAGGGTTCCTAAAAAAATAAACCGAATCAGGGTTTTTTTAAAAAAAACCGGTCTCGGCGGCGGTGGCTTCGGTTACCTCCGGCGAGGTTACTCCGGCGGGGCTTCGGGGTGCGGGCGGGGTGCGGGGAGGCGGCGGGGTCGACGAGGGGCGGCTCCTCGCGGCGGCGGCGGCGGCTTCGGGCTCCGGCTCCGGCGGGCTTCGGTCGGGGCGGGACGGGGTGAGGGAGGTGGCGGCGGGGCGGGGTATATATAGGTGGGGGGGCTACTCCGGCTTGGGGAAGGGGGCGCCGGGGAGGCGTGGCCGTCCCGGACTCGGGCAGCGGCGGCGTGCTCGTCCCGGTCTCCAGGAGGGAGACGACGACGCGGGATGGGCCGGCCTGGCTCGGCTGGGCCTCGGCCCAGTCGGGCGCGGGGATTTTTTTTAAATTTCGCCGAACCTAAAAAAATCATAGAAAAATAAATAAAAATCCAAAAATGCCAAAACAAATTTTCACCGTCTAATTAAAATAATTAGAACGAGATGAACATTTTCTTGGCCCAAAATGCAGTTTTGAAAACATGCAATTTTTCTAATGCAATTAAAATTGCAAATAAAATCCGAATAAAATCAAATATTTGATTTTAATATTTTTCCTCCGATATTTCAATTATTTTGGAGAAGTCATATTTTCTCCTCTCATATACTTTAATATGAAATATTTTTCGGAGAGAAAAATAATTAAAACCAAAAATCCTCGTTTCATTATTTGATAAAAATCAAATATGAAAACCGGGAAAAATCCCCAACTCTCTCCGAGGGTCCTGGAGTTGCTTAGGATTTTCGAGGATTTGCCAAAATGCAATAAATTATGCTATGCAATGATGATCTAATGTATAACATTCCAAATTGAAAATTTGGGATGTTACAAACCTACCCCCTTAAGATGAATCTCGCCCTCGAGATTCGGGTTGGCTAGAAAATAGGTGAGAGTGGTCCTTCCGTAGATCTTCCTCTCGCTCCCAGGTGGCTTCGTCCTCGGTATGGTGACTCCACTGAACTTTGCAAAACTTGATAACCTTGCTGCGGGTGACTCGGCTGGCATACTCAAGAATCTTAACTGGTTTCTCCTCATAGGTCAAGTCACTATCCAGCTGAATCGCTTCCAATGGCACCGTATCTCTCAGTGGTATCTCAGCCATCTCTGCGTGGCACTTCTTCAACTGGGAAACGTGAAATACATCATGAACTCCAGACAATCCTTCAGGCAATTCCAGCTTGTAAGCAACTTCTCCCATACGCTCCAAAACTTTGTATGGTCCTACAAAATGTGGCGCTAACTTTCCTTTAACTCCAAAGCGCTCACAAGTGGTGATACACGAAGATAAACTCTGTCTCCGACTTCGTGAACTGTCTCCTTGCGTTTAGAATCCGCATAGCTCTTCTGCCTGGATTGGGCTACCTTGAGCCTATCACGAATCAACTTCACTTTCTGTTCAGACTCTTTAATCAAATCTGGTCCAAACAACTGACGGTCTCCAACTTCGTCCCATAACAATGGTGTTCTACACCTCCTTCCGTATAAAGCTTCGAAAGGGGCCATCTTCAAACTGGTTTGATAACTGTTGTTGTAAGAAAACTCTGCATACGGCAAATTGTCGTCCCAACTAGATCCATAATCTAGCGCACAAGCTCTCAGCATATCTTCCAAAATCTGATTGACTCTCTCGGTCTGTCCGTCTGTCTGTGGGTGAAAGGCTGTACTGAACTCTAGCCTGGTACCCAAAGTTTCATGTAACTGATTCCAAAACTTTGAAGTAAACTGGGTTCCTCTATCTGATACAATGGTCCTCGGAACTCCATGCAGACATACGATCCTAGTCATGTATATCTTTGCCAACTTAGCACTGGTGTAAGTGGTCTTCACTGGGATGAAATGAGCTACTTTCGTCAAACGATCGACTACAACCCATATTGAGTCATAGCCTGAACGAGTCCTGGGCAATCCCGTGATAAAATCCATGCCTAGTTTATCCCATTTCCATTCGGGTATCGGCAATGGCTGTAGCAATCCTGCTGGCTTCTGATGCTCTGCCTTCACTCTCTGACATACATCACAAACTGCTACATACTCCGCAATATCCTTCTTCATTCCGGTCCACCAGAAAGTATCCTTCAAATCCAAATACATCTTGGTATTTCCTGGGTGAATCGAATACGGCGAATCATGGGCCTCTTGCAAGATCAACTTCCTGATCTCCGGATCATTGGGCACATAAACGCGGTCCTCAAACCATAAGGTATCGTGCTCATCCTCACGAAATCCCTTGGCTTTTCCTTTACTCACCCTTTTCTTTATCTCATCAATCTCCTTGTCTGTCTTCTGAGCTTCCCTGATCTTTTCCATCAAGGTAGACTGAATCTTCAACGTTGCTACATAGCCTCTCCGTACTATCTCCAAACATAGCTCGCGAAGGTCCTTGGCTAATCCTTTCGGTAACTCTCCGGTCATGAGTGTGTGGACATGGCTCTTGCGGCTCAACGCGTCTGCTACTACGTTAGCCTTTCCGGGGTGATAATGCAATCTCATATCATAATCCTTTATGAGCTCCAACCATCTCCTTTGCCTGAGATTCAACTCCTTTTGCGTGAAAATGTACTTCAAACTCTTGTGATCCGTGTACACCTCACAGTGATTTCCGATGAGAAAATGTCTCCATGTCTTCAACGCATGTACTACGGCTGCTAACTCCAAATCATGGGTGGCATAATTCTTCTCATGGGGTTTAAGTTGTCGTGAAGCATATGAAACAACTCTTCCCTCCTGCATTAGCACTGCTCCAAGTCCTCGACGTGAAGTGTCGCAATATACTTCATAATCCTTGCGTTGATCTGGCAGAATCAGCACTGGTGATGTAACCAAACGTTTCTTCAACTCTTGGAAACTAGCTTCACATTCCTCAGTCCAATTGAATTTGGTGTCCTTCTTTAACAGCTCTGTCATGGGCTTAGCAATCCTCGAGAAATTCTCAATGAACCTCCGGTAGTATCCTGCAAGTCCAAGAAAACTCCGGATTTCTCCAACTGACGTGGGTGATTCCCAGCTTGTTACTGTGTCAACTTTGGTGGGGTCTACTGCTATTCCTTCTTCGGATATAACGTGTCCGAGGAATCCAACTTCCTTCAGCCAAAACTCACATTTGCTGAACTTGGCGTATAACTGATGTTCTCTGAGCTTCTCAAGTACCAAACGCAAATGCTCCTTATGCTCCTCTTCGTTCTTTGAGTAGACCAAAATGTCATCAATGAACACTACGACGAACTTATCCAAAAACTCCATAAACACTTTGTTCATCAGGTTCATGAAATAGGCAGGTGCGTTAGTCAGACCAAATGACATAACGGTATACTCGTACAGCCCATACCTGGTGGTAAAAGCCGTCTTAGGTATATCCTGCTCTCGAATCTTCAACTGATGGTATCCTGATCGTAGATCGATCTTGGAGAATACCTTAGCTCCTTGTAATCGGTCAAACAAATCATTGATCATCGGCAGTGGGTACTTATTTTTGATGGTCACTTCATTCAATCCACGATAATCAACAACCATCCTCAACAATCCATCTTTCTTCTCGACTAGAAGTACGGGTGATCCCCAAGGTGAAGAACTTGGGCGAATATAGCCTTTATCCAGTAACTCCTTAATCTGCTTCTTAATTTCTTCCAAATCCTTAGCGGGCATCCTGTACGGTCTCTTAGATATCGGCCCTGTGCCTGGAAAAAGTTCAATCAAAAACTCGATGTCTCTATCTGGTGGCATGCCTGGCAACTCTTCTAGAAATACATCCGGGTAATCCTTCACCACTGGTACTTCCTCCTGTACAACTCCTGATAAGGAATTCACTTGTGTCCTCTTCGGCATATGCCGGGATACATACTTAATCCTTCTTCCTTCTGGGGTGGTAAGCAAAATCGACTTACTGGCGCAATCAATGTTCCCTCCATACTTCGATAACCAATCCATGCCTAATATCACATCCAATCCTTGCGATTCCAATACTATTAGGTCCGAGGGAAACACGTAGTTACCAATCCTTAATGGTAACCGATCACACCATAAACTAGCCATATACTCTGCTCCTGGCGAGGTTACTAACATGGGTGACCTAAGGGCTTGGGTTGGAAGTTTATACTTATCCACAAATCCCCTTGATATGTATGAATGCGATGAACCAGTATAAAAAAGAACGAGTGCAGTAAATGACTTAACCAAAAACTTACCTATTACTGCATCTAGCTGAGCTTCAACCTCCTCCACACTAACGTGGTTCACATGTCCTTTGTTGAAAGGGTTCGGCTTCTTCCCAGAGCTTCCATTGACATTTCCATTCTGGGCTTCAGGACATTCATTGGCATAATGCCCAGTCTTCTGACACTTAAAGCAAGTGACTTGGCTCAGGTCTCTCTTAGCTGGGGTTGAAGGGTTGGTACGGTTCTGGCCGTTGCTTCCTCCATTCCCATTACCATTCTTGGGGCCATTATGGTTGTGCGAACTACCTCCTCCATGGGTATGCTGAAAATGTCCTCCCGATTTCGGGGTAAAACGTGGCTTCTGCTAAGCTCCAGAATTGTACTTCCCTTGTCCATACTTCCTCTTCCGGTTTTCAATCTGCTGCTGCTTCCCTTCAATCATGAGAGCTCTATCTACCAACTCCTGGTAGTTGTTGAAGGTTGCTACCATCAACTGCATGCTCAGCTCATCATTTAGTCCTTCCAGAAACTTCTCCTGCTTGGCTGCATCTGTAGCAACGTCATCTGGAGCATAACGTGCTAACTTACTAAAGTCCTCCACATACTGGCCTACGGTGCGTCCTCCTTGGCGTAGGTTGCGAAACTCACGCTTCTTCATAGCCATAGCTCCTGCTGAAACATGGGCAGTACGGAAAGCTTGCTGAAACTGGTCCCATGTGACAGTGTCAATAGGGTGTGTGGCCGTGTAATTCTCCCACCATGATGCTGTGGGTCCATCAAGCTGATGTGCGGCAAAACTCACTCTCTCCGCATCTGTGCATCCTGCAGTGGTCAACTCCCTTCCAACTTTGCGGAGCCAATCATCTACAATAATCGGCTCGGTGCTGCTGTAAAACACTGGCAGATTCAGCCTCAAGAAACGGGTTAAGTGATCAACAGGTGGTGGTGGTGGGTTGTTGTTGTTGTTGTTGTTGTTGCTGCCTTGGTTCTGTACTAACACTTGCATTAGGGCATTCTGCTGCTGAATCAACTGAGTGATCTCCGGTGGGAAAACAAATCCGGTGTCGCATCTCGGAGGCATCTGATAGGTTTAGAAAAGATGAGAATTTAGAATAGAATGAGGTCTAGAGGGAAAACACTACCCATATGCTCATGAGACAAACACAATCAATATCACTCAATCAATTCAAACAAGGCATACAATCGATCTAACTATCGTTACAAAGTGCTCGGACTATACTATATACATGGGGGAATACTACTACTGATTATGGGGTTCTACTAGAAATTTTGATCGGTCGAAGACTCCATGATATCTGCTCCAGCTTCATCAACAAAATCATCTTCACTGGGGTCCGAGTCGGTGTCGTCAATGATGATGTAGTTATCCGGGCAAGCGCAATCATCATCTTCTCCTCCTGGTGCTGGGTCTCCCATGAATACTCCGATCTTCTTTATCAGGTCGTCATTCTTCTCCAACAACGTGGCGATCTCCTCCTCATATCCATCGCGCGTAGACTTGAGTTCTTCCTCCAACTCCGTGATCTTGGTCAATGCCTTCTTCAGATCTATCATGTCTGCGCACATCTGGTTCTCCTGGCGACGAATGTGTTGGTTTTGCTCCTGGATGAAAGCTGCATTTGATCCATCCTTCTTGGTGCTGATCATCTCCCATTGCTCATCTCGGCGTCCACAAATCTGATAAATAGTATCCTTAAGCTCCCTGCGGTAGACTTCTCCAATGCGTCCCATAGAGATGTGGGCTGCCATGCTCTTCCCTAAACTCCAGGTTGGTGCATCAAAGGAAAACTCTATAGGCTCAGTGACTGGCGTAAACGTCCTTCCTGGAACTTGAACTTGAATCTTCCAGCGCTCCTCTTCTGGTAGTGTGGCTTTGTAGGTCCCGGTGAAGCTTGGTATACCGATGTTCAGGTATCTAGTGACTTCCTTTAAGTGTCGTCCAAAAGGTGTATCTTCATCCGGTTGCATGAACTTATTCCTTGCATCCGCCATTCCTAAAAGAGTAGAAAATGGAGAGCAGTCAGAAATGAGAAGAGAGTAGTGTTCTAGGGTTTAAGCTTAGTGGTCGTGTCCTACAGTCAGCGTGTGCTCTGATACCACCTTTGTAGCGACCAGACCTCAAACAGTCTGATCTACCGTGCACCAGTGTCATCCCTGGATCAGTAATGCTGACACGCACAGTACTTGGAGGATTTATAACAGAGTAGCAATCACACACTTATTACATCGAGTATCTCAAGAGAGAAGTAAATATGACAAATATGATTTAAGGCCATCTAAAAACAATAACAGCGGAAGACTTGGAAGATAAGTGAGTCCATCAACTCCAACGACATCACTGAGTATAAGACCACGACCTAAGGCACCTTACTCGTCGTCTGAAAAGTCTGCAACATGAAACGTTGCAGCCCAAAAACGGGTCAGCACATGGAATATGCTGGCAAAGTAACACATAGAGAGTAATGAGAAGAATAATGCTATACTACATGCATATATGGCTGGTAGAAGGCTCTATGGTTACAGTTTTTTCGAAAAGCCAATTTTTCCCTACTGCAAAGGAATAAATTTTATTTAACTATCATGGTGGTTGTTAAACATTGAGAATGGTTGACAGCATTCTCAATCCCAATTAAGTATCATCATCAAACCCAACGAAATTAATTAAAGTAACATGATGAGATTCACATGAAAATCCAGATACTAGATACTCAAGTTGTCCATAACCGGGGACACGGCTAACCATGATTAGATTGTACACTCTGCAGAGGTTTGCGCACTTTTCCCCACAAGACTCGATCTCCTCCGTTGGGAATTCTCACACTTCATGGTGTTTGAGAAACGGATGACCGAGACACAGTCTTTCAGAAGTGTTAACTCTCTACTCCGGGTAGACAGTACCACCTACATCCCCTACATCTGCTAGTCTACCTCTTCAAGAGCTCACACAACCTACTCAACTATGCTAGAGCCCATAATAGCTTGTGGCTGCACACGGAAGTTTCTAGCATGAATAATCTCATGATCCCTTTGAGCCTGGGTGGCGGTCCAAAAGAAAAACAGGCAATCCTGGAATACCCAGGTACCTCAATCCACCCAGATGTGTGTTTTAGTTGCCACCTTAAGTTTAACCATTAATTAACAATCTCATATCTGTCATGGTAACACTCAAACCCAATCCACGTCTACTAGCATAGCATAACAATATAAGCAAATGTAGAAGTAACTCCCAAGGGTTTGGTAATAAACAGGGCAATAGGTACTACCTCATCTACTTCCCAGAACCCACAATTTAATTAGATCCTAATCATGCAATGTTTGAGGGTTGATCTAATGCAATAAAACTGGGTAGTAAAGAGGTATGATCAAAGTGTTACTTGCCTTGCTGATGATCCGTGAAACTTAGAGATTCGAAGTAGCAAGCGGCGCACTCCGGGTACTCTATCGCAAACAAACAAGCATACAATAAGCACTCATCTAATGCACAGGTAAAACTCAAATAAAAGATCTAACCAGAAAGTTCAACTTAAGAACTCCGGTTTGCAAAAAGAATCAAATCAAACGAAGCAACGAAAGTCAAACGGCGAAAGAAACAAGCTTCGTTTACTAATCTGGATCTAAGTCAAATTTTACAGTAGCAAAAACTTGTTTGAGTAGGTTTAACGGAAAGAGAATTTTTAGACAAAACTCTAGGCGCTTGAATCGCCTGATTCCGATAAAGGAGCTAAAAGATATACCAGAACGAAAATCTGATCAGAAATCGCGATCTGGAATAATCGCGGAAAATCCGAGAAAAAAATAAAACTGACGAACAGTTTAACGAACGGACGTTCGTTAACTGCGGCTAAACAGCGAATACGTTCGTTAAAACGAACGGACCGGCGAACGTTCACTAACTAACTAAACCGAAGAAAAAATAAAGCGACCTATAAAAAAAATAAACCTAGGGTTCCTAAAAAAATAAACCGAATCAGTTTTTTTTTAAAAACGGACTCGGCGGCGGCGGCTTTGGTTACCTCCGGCGAGGTTACTCCGGTGGGGCGGGGCGGCTCCGGCGGGGCTTCGGGGTGCGGGCGGGGTGCGGGGAGGCGGCGGGTGGCGACGGGGTCGACGAGGGGCGGCGGAACGGCGTCGGGGCGGCTCCTCGCGGCGGCGGCTTCAGGCTCCGGCTCCGGCGGGCTTCGGTTGGGGCGGGACGGGGTGAGGGAGGTGGCGGCGGGGCGGGGTATATATAGGTGGGGGGCTACTCCGGCTTGGGGAAGGGGCGCCGGGGAGGCGTGGCCGTCCCGGACTCGGGCGGCGGCGGCGTGCTCGTCCCGGTCTCCAGGAGGGAGACGGCGACGCGGGATGGGCCGGCCTAGCTCGGCTGGGCCTCGCCCCAGTCGGGCGCGGGGATATTTTTTTTAAAAAATTTCGCCGAACATAAGAAAAATCGTAGAAAAAAAATAAAAATCCAAAAATGCCAAAACAAATTTTCACCGTCTAACTAAAATAATTAGAACGAGAGGAACATTTTCTTGGCCCAAAATGCAGTTTTGAAAACGTGCAATTTTTCTAATGCAATTAAAATTGCAAATAAAATCCGAATAAAATCAAATATTTGATTTTAATATTTTTCCTCCGATATTTCAATTATTTTGGAGAAGTCATATTTTCTCCTCTCATATACTTTAATATGAAATATTTTTCGGAGAGAAAAATAATTAAAACCAAAAATCCTCGTTTCATTATTTGATAAAAATCAAATATGAAAACCGGGAAAAATCCCCAACTCTCTCCGAGGGTCCTGGAGTTGCTTAGGATTTTCGAGGATTTGCCAAAATGCAATAAATATGCTATGCAATGATGATCTAATGTATAACATTCCAAATTGAAAATTTGGGATGTTACACGAACTGTGCGTCTAGGATCGATGGTAACAGGAGACGGGGGACACGATGTTTACCCAGGTTCGGGCTCTCTCTATGGAGGTAATACCTTACTTAGAGTTGATCTACCACGAGATCATAATGGACACGATGTTTACTGTGCGTCTAGGATCGATGGTAACAGGAGACGGGGGACACGATGTTTACTGTGCGTCTAGGATCGATGGTAACAGGAGACGGGGGACACTTCCTGCTTGATTGATCTTGATGAATATGAGTATTACAAGAGTTGATCTACCACGAGATCATAATGGCTAAACCCTAGAAGTCTAGCCTATGTGAATATATGGTAATGAATAATGTGTCCTATCCAGACTATGCTCTCCGGTTTATATAGACACCAGAGAGATCTAGGGTTACATGGAGTCGGTTACATAAGAAGGAATCTCCACAGCTGGTCGCCTAGCTTGCCTTCCACGCCAAGGAAAGTCCAATCCGGACACGAGCATGGTCTTTGGTCTTCATGTCTTCACAGCCCATCAGTCCGGCCCATGGATAGCAGGCCGGACGCCTGAGGACCCCTTAGTCCAGGACTCCCTCAGTAGCCCCTGAACTTGGCTTCAATGACGAGGAGTCCGGCGCGCAGATTGTCTTCGGCATTGCAAGGCGGGTTCCCCTTTCTCCGAAATCCAAGATAGTCTTCGGATGTAGTAGATATATCCGGACCTGTATATATAGTTGCAGAAAATATAATATTCCACGAGCCTAATTTATTGGTAACTGTTTATGACATCACGCCTGCCCGGTCACTATTTCCAACCGTTGGCTGGCGCGTCGCCCCACGTCTCGGGACGCAGTTTTACTGGCTTGTCTTGCCAAGGCAGAGATCATGTTCCCTTATTCACGTGATTTTCATTAATGCAGGCGTGGGTAACCCAACCGTTGTTGGGGAACGTAGCAGAAATTCAAAATTTTCTACGCATCACCAAGATCAATCTATGGAGTACTCTAGCAACGAGGGGAAGGGGAGTGGATCTACATACCCTTGTAGATCGCGAGCGGAAGCGTTCAAGAGAACGGGGTTGATGGAGTCGTACTTGTCGTGATCCAAATCACCGATGATCCTAGCGCCGAACGGACGGCACCTCCGCGTTCAACACACGTACGGAGCAGCGACGTCTCCTCCTTCTTGATCCAGCAGCACGACGGCGTGGTGGTGGAAGTAGCGGGATTCCAACAGGGCTTCGCGAAGCGCTGCGGGAGGAGGGAGATGTGTCACGGGAGGGAGAGGGAGGCGCCAGGGCTTAGGTATTGCTGCCCTCCCTCCCCCCACTATATATAGGGCCAAGGGAGAGGGGGGGCAGCCTTGGCCCTTCCTCCAAGGAAGGGTGCGGCCAGGGAGGAGTCCTTCCTCCCCAAGGCACCTCGGAGGTGCCTTCCCCCTTTAAGACTCTCCCTTTTTCTTATCTCTTGGTGCATGGGCCTCTTGGGGCTGGTGCCCTTGGCCCATATAGGCCAAGGCGCACCCCCTACAGCCCATGTGCCCCCCCGGGGCTGGTGGACCCCCGGACCCCTTTCGGCACTCCCGGTACAATACCGATAAAGTGCGAAACTTTTTCGGCGACCAAAATATTTCTTCCTATATATAAATCTTTACCTCCGGACCATTCTGGAACTCCTCGTGACGTCCGGGATCTCATCCGGGACTCCGAACAACTTTCGGGTTACCGCATACTAATATCTCTATAACCCTAGCGTCACCGAACCGTAAGTGTGTAGACCCTACGGGTTCGGGAGACAGGCAGACATGACCGAGACGACTCTCCGGTCAATAACCAACAGCGGGATTTGGATACCCATGTTGGCTCCCACATGCTCCTCGATGATCTCATCGGATGAACCTCTCATTACAGAAGCACTTAGTCTCGGGTTTGGGTTCAACCTTGGGATTCTTCACTAGAGCAGCAAATGACTTGCTGTTTCATGAAGTATCCCTTTTTTTTGCCCTTGCCCTTCTTAAACTAGTGGTTTTACTAACCATCAACAATTGATGCTCCTTCTTGATTTCTACTTTCGCGGTGTCAAACATCGCGAATAGCTCAAGGATCATCATAACTATCCCTGATATGTTATAGTTCATCACGAAGCTCTAATAGCTTGGTGGCAGTGACTATGGAGAACTATCACTATCTCATCTGGGAGATTAACTCCCACTCGATTCAAGCGATTGTGGTACTCAGACAATCTGAGCACATGCTCAATGATTGAGCTTTTCTCCCTTAGTTTGCAGGCTTAAGAAACTTGTCAGAGGTCTCATACCTCTTGACGTGGGCACTAGTCTGAAATCCCAATTTCAGTTTTCGGAACATCTCATATGTTCTGCGACGTTTCAAAAACGTCTTTGGTGCCACAACTCTAAACCGTTAGCATTACGCACTGAACTATCACGTAGTCATCAAAACGTGTATGTCAGATGTTCCGCAACATCTACAGACGACGCTGAGGTTCAGCACACCGAGCGGTGCATTAAGGACATAAGCCTTCTGTGCAGCAATGAGGACAATCCTCAGTTTACGGACCCAGTCCGCATAATTGCTACTACCAACTTTCAACTAAATTTTCTCTAGGAACATATCTTAAACAGTAGAACTAAAGCGCAAGCTATGGCATAATTTGCAAAGACCTTTTTGACTATGTTCATGATAAAGAAGTTCATCTGATTATTTAATGAACTCCCACTCAGATAGACATCCCTCTAGTCATCTAAGCGATACATGATCCGAGTCAAACTAGGTCGTGTCCGATCATCACGTGAGACGGACTAGTCATCATCGGTGAACATCTCCATGTTGATCGTATCTTCTATACGACTCATGCTCGACCTTTCGGTCTCTTGTGTTCCGAGGCCATGTCTGTACATGCTAGGCTCGTCAAGTCAACCTAAGTGTTTTGCATGTGTTCCGAGGCCATGTCTGTACATGCTAGGCTCGTCAACACCCGTTGTATTTGAACGTTAGAATCTATCACACCCGATCATCACGTGGTGCTTCGAAACAACGAACCTTCGCAACGGTGCACAGTTAGGGGGAACACGTCTCTTGAAATTTTAGTGAGGGATCATCTTACTTACTACCGTCGTTCTAAGCAAATAAGATGCATAACATGATAAACATCACATGAAATCAAATAGTGACATGATATGGCCAATATCATTTTGCTCCTTTGATCTCCATCTTCGGGGCACCATGATCATCTTTGTCACCGGCATGGCACCATGATCTCCATCATCATGATCTCCATCATTGTGTCTTCATGAAGTTGTCACGCCAACGATTACTTCTACTTCTATGGCTAACGCGCTTAGCAATAAAGTAAAGTAATTTACATGGCGTTATTCAATGACACGTAGGTCATACAAAAATAAAGACAACTCCTATGGCTCCTGCCGGTTGTCATATTCATCGACATGCAAGTCGTGATTCCTATTACAAGAATATGATCAATCTCATACATCACATATATCATTCATCACATCTGCTGGCCATATCACATCACATAGCACATGCTGCAAAAACAAGTTAGACGTCCTCTAATTGTTGTTGCAAGTTTTTACGTGGCTTGTATAGGTTTCTAGCAAGAACGTTTCTTACCTACGTAAAACCACAACGTGATATGCCAATTTCTATTTACCCTTCATAAGGACCCTTTCATCGAATCCGTTCCGACTAAAGTGGGAGAGACAGACACCCGCTAGCCACCTTATGCAACTAGTGCATGCCAGTCGGTGGAACCTGTCTCACGTAAGCGTACGTGTAAGGTCGGTCCGGGCCGCTTCATCCCACAATGCCGCCGAAACAAGATAAGACTAGTAGCGGCAAGAAGAATTGGCAACATCTACGCCCACAACTACTTTGTGTTCTACTCGTGCATAGAAACTACGCATAGACCTAGCTCATGATGCCACTGTTGGGGAACGTAGCAGAAATTCAAAATTTTCTACGCATCACCAAGATCAATCTATGGAGTACTCTAGCAACGAGGGGAAGGGGAGTGGATCTACATACCCTTGTAGATCGCGAGCGGAAGCGTTCAAGAGAACGGGGTTGATGGAGTCGTACTCGTCGTGATCCAAATCACCGATGATCCTAGCGCCGAACGGACGGCACCTCCGCGTTCAACACACGTACGGAGCAGCAACGTCTCCTCCTTCTTGATCCAGCAAGGGGAAAGGAGAGGTTGATGGAGATCCAGCAGCACGACGGCGTGGTGGTGGAAGTAGCGGGATTCCAACAGGGCTTCGCCAAGCGCTGCGGGAGGAGGGAGATGTGTCACGGGAGGGAGAGGGAGGCGCCAGGGCTTAGGTATTGCTGCCCTCCCTCCCCCCACTATATATAGGGCCAAGGGAGAGGGGGGGGGGCACAGCCTTGGCCCTTCCTCCAAGGAAGGGTGCGGCCAGGGAGGAGTCCTTCCTCCCCAAGGCACCTCGGAGGTGCCTTCCCCCTTTAAGACTCTCCCTTTTTCTTATCTCTTGGCGCATGGGCCTCTTGGGGCTGGTGCCCTTGGCCCATATAGGCCAAGGCGCACCCCCTGCAGCCCATGTGGCCCCCCGGGGCTGGTGGACCCCCGGACCCCTTTCGGCACTCCCGGTACAATACTGATAAAGTGCGAAACTTTTCCGGCGACCAAAATAAGACTTCCTATATATAAATCTTTACCTCCGGACCATTCTGGAACTCCTCGTGACGTCCGGGATCTCATCCAGGACTCCGAACAACTTTCGGGTTACCGCATACTAATATCTCTATAACCCTAGCGTCACCGAACCTTAAGTGTGTAGACCCTACGGGTTCGGGAGACAGGCAGACATGACCGAGACGACTCTCCGGTCAATAACCAACAGCGGGATCTGGATACCCATGTTGGCTCCCACATGCTCCTCGATGATCTCATCGGATGAACCACGATGTCGAGGATTCAATCAATCCCGTATACAATTCCCTTTGTCTATCGGTATGTTACTTGCCCGAGATTCGATCGTCGGTATCCCAATACCTTGTTCAATCTCGTTACCGGCAAGTCTCTTTACTCGTTCCGTAACACATCATCCCGTGATCAACTCCTTGGTCACATTGTGCACATTATGATGATGTCCTACCGAGTGGGCCTAGAGATACCTCTCCGTTTACACGGAGTGACAAATCCCAGTCTCGATTCGTGCCAACCCAACAGACACTTTCGGAGATACCTGTAGTGCACCTTTATAGCCACCCAGTTACGTTGTGACGTTTGGTACACCCAAAGCATTCCTACGGTATCCGGGAGTTACACAATCTCATGGTCTAAGGAAATGATACTTGACATTAAAAAAACTCTAGCAAAATGAACTACACGATCTTGTGCTAGGCTTAGGATTGGGTCTTGTCCATCACATCATTCTCCTAATGATGTGATCCCGTTATCAACGACATCCAATGTCCATGGTCAGGAAACCGTAACCATCTATTGATCAACGAGCTAGTCAACTAGAGGCTTACTAGGGACATGGTGTTGTCTATGTATCCACACATGTATCTGAGTTTCCTATCAATACAATTTTAGCATGGATAATAAACGATTATCATGAACAAGGAACTATAATAATAACCAATTTATTATTGCCTCTAGGGCATATTTCCAACAACCGTCCCCCGGGTACAACTCTCTGGAGATTGGTAAGTTTCGAGACCCAGGTGGATACGCTTAGTACTTGGGGTCTTTATATAGGGTCCCAGACTCGTCTTCTTCCTTTGCGCTCGCTTCTTCCTCAACCCTAGCTAGCCACCCCAAGTTCCAACCCTCGGGTTCCCATCGCCACCAGCCCAAATCATGTCCGGATCCAGCCGTCCAGGCCGGTGGGTGGCTTCTTCTGTCACAGAGGAGGATATTGCAAAGCTCCGCGCAGCGAGGTATCTAACCCCGGAAATCCTCCATCGGCTTCCTGCATAGGGGCAGGTCGTTCCTACCCCCAAATCCGGCAAGAGGGTAGTGTTTGTGTCCCACTTCCTCCATGGGTTAGGGTTCGTGCTTAACCCCTTCGTCCGGGGGCTCATGTTTTACTTTGGGCTAGACTTTCACGATCTGGCCCCGGACTCTATTCTCCTCATCTCGACATTTATCGTCACATGTGAGGCCTTCCTCCGGACTCCTCCGCACTTTGGTTTGTGGCTCAAGACCTTCGACGTGAGGCCGCAGGTGACAGAGGAGGAGCAGGCAGAGTGCGGCAGGTTCACAATAGGCAAGCTTGCCAGCGCGGTTTGGTTTGAAGGATCTTTCGCCAAGTCTTCCGACCTATGGCAGCAGGGGTGGTTTTATATCAACGAGCCGCGGGGCTCCAAGTGGGCGGCTACGCCTGCGTTCTGACCCGGCCCTCCAATTCAGCTTGCTTCATGGATCAATAAGGGACTGGACTGGGGATCCATCAATGAAGTGCAGACTCTGCAAGGTCGCATCCGAAGCCTTACCGAGAAGGGCATCGGTCTTGTGAACGTCGTTTAAGTAATGCTAGTCCGCCGGACCCTGCCATGTCAGCGGCGGCCTCTCCGTATGTGGGAGTTTAATCCCGAAGGACGGCGGACTCTTCAGTACTTCCTCGGCACTACGCACGAGGGAATGTGGAAATTATATTTTGGGGAACGAGAGCAATGGTCGGACACCACCGAAGATGTTGGCCTCGACTGTAATCATCTGGACACCGCGGTAAGTATTCGATCCCCGCACACCCTTTATTCGAGTATCTATTGGTAGGATATTGAACAATCCGTCCCTTCACAGGGCTGGATAAAGAAAGCGGTGTTGATCTGGTGTCCGGCGCCCCTTCCCGAAGACTCTGCGAGTGCCCTACTAACGAGGATGCTGACTCTGACACCGTACGAGGTGTCTGCGGAGGAGGGCGAGAACAGGGAGGTTGGAGGTGGTCTCTGCCCCAAGGATAAATCAGACGTTGTGTTCGGGGAAACCGAAACCCTCTTGCCCGAGGGCAAAGGTGCAGAGGAGGCCTTCCATGGCAAGAAGAGGGCCGCTTCTGAAGGTCAGGAGGGGAAACCTTCCAAGAAAGGGAAAACGCCATCGACGGGCGGCTTGGGCCGGGCAAGCGATGTTGACGCGGAGCTTTATGATGAGGATAAACCTCTGGCCAAACCGTAAGTGCAGCAGGGTACTTTAATCATACCTCCTTCCTTTCTTATTACTGAAGTACTCCTCTGACATACGTATGTCTTCGCAGGTTAATGCCTGGGGTTTCCCAATCGTCCTCCTCCTCGGGAGACCTTCTTCCCAAGATGATGGAGAGTGACACGCCTTCTCCGGCCCCCTCGCCCAACAGGGCGGTTGATTCTGAGGTATCGTCCCGGGGAGCTCCTCCTGGTCGACAAGCAGTGCAGGAAACGAAGAGGGCATTACCCGAAGGTGGTGCCTCTATCACTCAGGGTTCGGGAATCAAGTGTGGCAGCCCCGCCCTATTCGGTTTAGAGCTGGAGACGATCCCGGGGGCGAGTGGGCGGATTCCTTCAAAGGAATACCGTACTCCGGCGGCGGCTTCCGAACACCCAGAAGCGCCGGAAATGCTGACGGACATGCTGCGACAAGCGTCCGTTTCGGAGGAACATCGTGCCTTGATGGTTACGGTGGTCGAAAAGGTTCTATCCGCAAAGAGCGGGTTGAACGAGGCCTTCACGAGCCTCCTAAGGGGTTTTGAGGTTTGTGATGTAGTTTTGCCAATTGAATAATATTGACAGAATGCACCTGTTGTATATGCCGTAGCCCCTGAGACTTGGATTGCCTTCCAACGGAAGCAATCGGAGGATCAAAAAGATATGCTCAGTTGCTAACCTTGATTTAACTTGGAATACAGGCTGCCTCCCCTCCTGCGGCTACCCGAAATACGGAAGTGGCCGAACTACAGCGGAAGCTGGATATTGCGGAAGATGACATTGCATTGATCAACAGGCGTCTTGACGACTCGCAAGGTATATATGTCGAGCATTCCTTACACCAATGTGCTTGTAATGTAGGCCTGACGCCGAAAAGGGTTTATATGAAATGTGCATGATTGCAGATGGTGCCGCCACCGTTGAAGCTCTTCGGGCGGAGCTAGCCCGGGGCAAGAAGCAGGCCCGGCGTAGTGATGCAGCTACCGAGAAGGCATCGGCTGATCTAAGAGCCGAACAAGCAGCTCGGCGCCAAAGTGAGGAGAAAATATCCACACTGGCGCTTGAATTGAAGAATACTGCCAGCCGCTGTGAATTCCTTGAGAAGGAGAATAAAGCCAAAATGGCTGAGCTTGATAAGGCTGTACGAGAGGCGAGTGAAGCTCGGTCTGAATCTAGGGCAGCTCGTGAAGAGATTCGGCAGGCTAAGGAGATAGCGGCCGGTAAGCCCTTTTTGCTTCAGACCAAGTTTGGTGATCCGGACTATGCTCGGCTAAACCAGGTCTGGAGTTCTTCGGCTGAATTTTTGGACTTGCCGAAGAGTTCTTCCGATGCGGCGCAATTTTACCACGCGCAAGAGGGGTATGCAACGGAGAAGCTTTTCTGGTCACAATTCGGTGCGTCGAAGCGCCCTCTGTTGCTCAATTAACAGATGTCCTAGTGGGCCGAGCTTCATAGGATATCTGGCGACGCCATGAAGAACATCATAATCCGGTTGTGGCCAAGTGAGCCTATTCCGAGTAGTTATTTTGGCTTGGTGCGGCGGCTTGTTGACGTGGTGCCACATATCGACGCTGTGAAGCGGTCGGTGTGCATTGAGGGTGCACGGATGGCCTTTGCCCGAGTCAAAACATTTTGGGGAAAGATGAAGGCCATTGATGTTGCGGCGAGGAGTCCACCCAAGGGCCAGGACCGTAATGAGCCGGAGCACTATTTTGAAGACGTCTTAGATGCCGCCCGCTTAATAGAGGGTCAATGCTCGAAAGATATAATGTTCGAGTGATTTGTATGATGGTGTAACAGATAACTTTATAGTTAATCTATTTATATTTTGCTCAAAAGCTTGAATTCCTCCTCTGTGGCCGTTTTAGTATAATCTGAAAGTTTTCCAGTCGTCGGCTTCAGCCCCCTCATAGGAAGTACATGGGTGTCCGGAAAAGCATTTAATCACTCTTTATCCAATGTCTTGGTCCATAAAGGAGGTGATAATGCGGCGAACCAGGCAATCAGACTATAGGGCGTTAACACTTTCACTTAGCCATAGGAGTTTTATGGTGGGGCTACGACATAGCCCCTGGTATGTATACGGCGCATAGTGCCTTACATATGTTGATCTAAAAAAGATCCCTCGTGTGACACGGAGGATCACTAAAGATTCGAATAAGTGGTCAAGTGGTTGACCAGCTCTCGCCGCATCATGACAGTCAGTTTTCGGCTTTCTCTACTGAGGTGCTCATCCGGTCTAGGCCAGGGCACAATCGCAATAGTTCTCCCTGTACTACCCTAGCCGATAGAGCGGAACATAGGGTAGCAAGCACAGGAGCCGTGCAACCCAACTATTAACCAAAGACAATGATTCGGATGATGCATATAAGGCCAAACTTGCGACGCTGAAGTACGCTATAGAGCTGTTCGGACTTTTACTGGTGACTCGTTTGTTCCCATACCGGGCCCCCTGGCAAGTTATGCCGAGGCGCGTCTTGTAAGGCAGCCGTTACGGCCGGACTCATTGTAGAAAGAGCATGAAATATTAGTTCGGATAAAGTTTAGTGGGAGCGGAGCAATATGCCAATGATAAATATATAAAGAATAAAAACCAAAAGCCAGCTATTTGACATGGTATGGTACATGCTCAAAAGGAAGAGTGCGGTCTACAAAAGGAAGAGTGCGGTCTACAAAAGCTTATTTTGGACCTCCTATCGCACGTCTGCGCCGCCCGTCCTCGGGGAGGGGAATCCTTAACGGGAGTGGCCCCTTAGGTGAGTGTGCGGATCCGAACTTCGAGAGAGTCCGATGTAGATGCTGTCCTGATGGTCACCTGTTTTTAAGAAATTATACAGAAAAATAAGAAATACGGATAAAAACGTTACGGGGATTCTTGCAGGGTTGTCCATATTGTGCTTCCGCCGATGCCCATGGTATCTTGAGTGCATAGTTATGTACGCGTGGTGTAAACTTTGCCAGTACAGTAGGTGGGCGGAACTGCTATTTCCGTTCTGGGAGTGGTCGAACTTCAGAGGGAAAGTGTTTCTGGCCCCTGGTGTTCGGCTGGCGGGCCGATCCATCGTCTCTATCGCCTGGTGGCCTCCTCCCCTTGTGATCGGCGTTGAGCTTGCCTGCCTGCTTAAGGACCCAACGGTTTCTGTTGGTATGATTAGCTGGCCTATCAGGGTGACCGTGAATCTGACAAGGTCGGTCCAATATCCTGTCAAGGGTGGATGGTCCATCCTGGTTTGCCTTTAGTGGCTTCTTCCATTGACCAGGCTTCGGATTGTGAAATCCGGCGTTCACCGCTGTGTCGCATGTATTACTGCGACTGTTGTGTTTGGTTCATCGTGGCTTACCGTTGCCGTCTCGAATTTCAGAAGTGCCCGGGTCACTGGCGTTGTTGCTTTTACGAGCGAGCCAGTTATCTTCTCCCGCACAAAAGCGAGTCATTAGAGCGGTGAGGGCTGTCATGGACTTGGGTCCTTCCTGGCCGAGGTGACGCGCTAGCCATTCATCCCGAACGCCATGTTTGAAGGCTGCGAGGGCTTCTGCGTCCGGACAGTCGACAATTTGGTTCTTTTTGACTAAGAACCTAGTCCAGAGCTCCCTGACTGACTCGCCGGGCTTCTGGACAATATGACTTAAGTCATAGGCATCTAGAGGCCGGACATATGTTCCTTGGAAGTTGTCTCGAAAGGCGTCTTCCAAGTCTTCCCAGCTACCAATGGAATTTTCTGGTAAACTGTTTAGCCAGTAGCGAGCTGGCCCTTTAAGCTTGAGAGGTATGTATTTAATGGCATGAAGGTCGTCTCCGTGAGCCATGTGAATATGGAGGAGGTAATCCTCAATCCATACCGCGGGATCTGTTGTTCCATCGTATGATTCGATTTTAATGGGTTTGAACCCGTCTGGAAATTCATGCTTCATTACCTTGTCAGTGAAGCAGAGAGGGTGTGCGGCTCCTCTATGTTGAGCCACACTATGAAGCACTTCCAGCGGACTCCGTTTACGGAGTTCGGACCAGGCGTGGTCGGCTCTGTAGTGTCCGAATGGGTGACCATCATAGTCGGTCGGGTTGTATCTCCGTGATCTGTACATCGATCTTGTGCGCCCTGCATGCTCTATCCTCCGGGTCTTGGTTGATGTCGCGAGTGTTCCCTCGAGCTGTTTTGCTCTTGATTTGACGGCCGGATGGGTTGGTATGTTGCTCTGATTGGGCTGCTGCTTTGTCTAGACCGAACCGTGGCCGGCCCGCCGCATTGTTCGATGGTGGTGTGGGCTCCAGTGCCCTGCCATCGTATTGAGGGAGCCACCTACCCTTTGGGTGGCTTTTGTCTGGGCTACTAGGGCCGTATTCTTCGGCGGCCAAGACCTCGGTCCATCTATCATTGAGCAAATCTTGGCTTGCTTGAAGTTGCAGCTGCTTCTTCCTTAAGCTCCTTGCAGTGGCTATAAGCCGGCATTTGAAACGCTCCTGCTCGAGAGGTTCCTTAGGAACGATAAAATCCTCGCTGCTGAGGATCTCCTCTTCCTCGGAGGGTGGGAGATAATTGTTGTCCTTCGAGTCTCCGTATGCGGCCTGTTCATCAGGGCTGTCTTGCCCGCTTTCCTATTCCTCCTGTTCGGATTCTACCTCAACAGGGTCTTCATTGTCCGGAGTGTTGTCTTTTCTGGTGCTAGTAGTGTTCTCTCTTGAGCGATGTGGCTTGGAGCGGCGCCGCGGGCGCCGGTGTTCGGACTGTGTACCAGGAGGTTTATTCTCGACTGGATCCTCCTCCTCATCAGGTGTGTCTATCATACACACATCCTACCAGGAAGTGGCCATCCCGTGTCTAGAGGGTAGCGAGCTCTGGCCCTGCCCCTCATCGTCGTCCATACTGGCGATGTCTTCGGAGCGGGGGTCAGGCGTGTTGGTTGGGTCTTCGACGGTGGCTATAAAGTGGGTGGCGGGTGGGAAGCAAAATTCTCCATCACCCGCCGTAAGTTCGAACCGAACATAGTTCGGCGACGAGCCATCTGCCAGGGATAGGTTTTTAGTGAGTTTAGTAGGTCTCCCATGGGCGAGTGTTGGAAGACATCAGCGGCGCTGAACTCGAAGATCGATAACCGATCTAGCTCGGTGTCCGTGGGCGTACACAGTCCGGAACTTATAGCCGGAGTCAAGTTCGAAGTTCCGTTAAAGCGACTATTGCAGGGCGTTGAGTCCTTGTGCGGCTCCAACACCGCGGACTCTGCGGCCTCGGATGGCCCGATCTGCTTTGGCTCTAAGGCTGTTGCAGCAGCAGGAACCATCTCCTGGGTGTGATCCGATGACAGATTTAAGTCACATTCATCGGGGTGAGGGGAGCGATCGCCGCGGGCTCAGATTCCTTGAAGATCAAGTCTCCACGGATATCCGTGACGTAGTTCAAGCTTCCGAATTTGACCTGATGGCCAGGGGCATAGCTGTCGATCTGCTCCAGATGGCAAAGCGAGTTGGCCCACAGTACGAAGCCGCCGAATATGAAGGTCTGTCCGGGGAGGAAGATTTCTCCCTGGACAACGTCATTACTGACGATCGAAGGGGCCATCGAGCCCTTTGCCGATGGCACAATGGAACTCTCAATGAAAGCACCAATGTCGGTGTCAAAACCGGCAGATCTCGGGTAGGGGGTCCCGAACTGTGCGTCTAGGATCGATGGTAATAGGAGACGGGGGACACAATGCTTACCCAGGTTCGGGCCCTCTCTATGGAGGTAATACCCTACTTCCTGCTTGATTGATTTTGATGAATATGAGTATTACAAGAGTTGATCTACCATGAGATCGTAATGGCTAAACCCTAGAAGTCTAGCTTATGTGAATATATGGTAATGAATAATGTGTCCTATCCGGACTATGCTCTCTGGTTTATATAGACACCGGAGAGATCTAGGGTTACATGGAGTCGGTTACATAAGAAGGAATCTTCACAGCTGGTCACCTAGCTTGCCTTCCACGCCAAGGAAAGTCCAATCTGGACACGAACATGGTCTTCGGTCTTCATGTCTTCACAGCCCATCAGTCCGGCCCATGGATAGCAGGCCGGACGCCCGAGGACCCCTTAGTCCAGGACTCCCTCAGTAGGCGCTGAATCCGTTGCTAGTGCCCATGCCAGTGCGACTGGTAGTGCCGCCGCTGCTGCCGGAGATGGGGCTCCTTGTAGAGCTGGTGCCGGTGTCAGAGCAGGTGCCGGTGTCGATGCCCGATCCTCTGGTAGATCAGCTTGATCCGCTGACGCGGTCGGTGCCCAATCCTCAGCTGGATCAGACTGAGCTGCTGCCGCTGTCAGTGCAATAGCAACTGCCCGTGCTCGATCCGTTGCTGAAGGTGGTGCCGATGTGTGAGACAGCGGCGATCGTGTGTGATCTGCTATGATCAGCTTTCTAACTTGACTAGGCTCCGTGACCGTGATCTAGTCTTTTTCTTCATTTCTTTTAAACGCGAGAAGGACTAATTGTGGCGAGTTTGTTAAACCAAACTGTAGTTCATCATAGGGATTCAGCTTGTACTCAGACAACAGACTGGTCCAATTTTTTCTAGTAATATAAGTGATGGACAGTGCCTTCATTACTGACACGACATAATAAGTGAAACCTGCAAAAATATCCATCGTAGAGCAAACCAAACAGTTTATTCTGTGATGAATGTCACATGGCAAAACCTGCATCGTAAAATTGTAGCAAAATAAAGAAAACGATACATTAAATCAATAAGATTTAGACAGTAAATCAATAAGATTTACTTGATGTGACACGAGTGAATCCTTACCAGGAAATCACTATGTTGAAGTACTAAACAGAAGATTGGTCATCCAACTATGCGTGGCATGCATGGCCCCCGCCTACTCCCACAAGCAGGACAGTCCAAAGGTCGTGACAAATCATATGGACCGAACATCCATGGGACTGGAAATCCTGGTGGGTGCGATAAACCCTGCAATGCATACAGATATTGGAATGTAGCCATAATTGATAAGCCGTCCACACAAAAAGGATGATCTGGATACTTCAAAATATATAGACTAAGTTAAGTGGACAGACATTAACATAGACTGTTCTCAGGACTCACCACACACCAAAAGCAGCAGTACTAAACAATACAGGGTTCACCAACACAAATCAAGTACTGAACAATAGTACTTACTACAGACAAGCAAAGTTGCACTAATTAAACTCTGCAGACTATTTCTTGCCGCCGACCTACGGGATGAACCCCGCATAACTGACTAGGCCATGGACTTTGTGAGAGATGTCTACCAGCACCAACACCATCTCCTCAACCTTGGAGAACCTAACAGAGTGGTCTTTCCACTCATAAACATGACGATGAAGACAGGCTGCATCAGGTTTGTCGGAAAGCTTTACAAGAACCACACCCTTTGTAATCGAAGGCACAGCCAGGAAATTGTTGTGGTCAAGTACAACCTCGAGAACATGCCTGACAACAATGCTACAGGAAAAAACTAGTCCAGGACACGTGGCAACAAGGACACAACAGCTGGATAGTTTAGCTCTAGAACTCATCCTCAGGTCTTCCAGTTCACACTGCATGACTTTGAGAACTTCATCTCCACCGCGGACCTGGTTCTAATTCAAACAGAAACCTAATATTTTATTACTACCTTCATTTAGAAATATAAGATCATTTTCGATATTTTACTCCATACATGACTACATATACGCACAGAAATGAGTGACAAAGACACTAGAACATGTATTCAAAGGCATGAGAGCAGAGGGATTACTTGCAATATCCATAACACAAGTTACTGATGCAAATATACCCTCTTCAAAGGTAGCATTGATGTTCATAAAGTAGTTGAAAGTAATCTATAAGAAATCACTGTCAACCTCTCGCATGTTTTGGTCAAAAGAGGAATTTAGAACCACCATATGGCACACAAAAATCACATGCAAGATCACCCAGAAAGTGGTACTACTAGTACTAGTACTGCGTGTTAGATGAAAAAACACGATCAAGATCGAGAAAAAGATCGTCAAGAAGAGATATTACCTGGACTTGCTTAATGAGGGATCCCGGAGAGGGGGGCTTGGACAGGGCGATGGCTTTGAGCTTGCCTGCGGTAGTCTTGGCGGGGTGCTTGTGCTTCTTCGTACCATGAGCCTCGACGATTTTTGCCAGAGCCATAGACATCACTTCGGCCGGTGCTCCAGCGTCCATCAAGAAACTATCAAATAGAAATAAAAGAAAAGAAACCATAATCACAAACCCAAAAGAAGAATAGAGAGGGAGTTATAGGATCAGTCTCGGGATTGCAAGACCGGGCCTTGGCCAGAATCAACACCATTGATGCGCTCACCTTTCCTTCTTTGGGAGAGAAGAACAATGACAGAAGTAGGTCGGGGTTTTCTTGAAGAAATGAGAAACAAGATGAGGGAGAAGTGAGGGTTGGGTAGAGAGGAAGCTGAGAGAGTTGAGTGAAATGATGGTTGCTTCGTCCGTCCAACTTACTGCTGGAAAGGAGGGGGTTTTGTGATTTGATGGTTCATTGGGCATTTACTGCGACGCTTCGATCGGGGTAGTCTACCGTGCAGTTGGGCACTCTACTACGGAGTAATTTAGTGCATGGCTGGTGGACCCCCATGCCGGCTGTCCCACACGTCGGCAAAAGTGAGTAGCAAGGTTCCCGACGACCGTTGAGGAGGATCCGCATGGTAGAGCGAGTCCACTATTTTTTCTGAAGAAAAAAATGATTACAGCAAGCGTTTCCACTCTTACGACTACTACTAGGCATGTGCAGTGGTTCATACGTCAGTACTACATAATCTTGTTGCTAGTGTAGTAAGATATGACGATAACAAATAATGTTGTGCGCATGTCAACTATATGAACAGTAATGTAACATATTACCGCTTTTTCGACTTTCCGGTCGAGAATGAATGGTGAGATCAATGTTAACAGAACTAGGTCTACAGCGCACGGAGAGTACGGTGCTATAGTACTCCATGAAACATGAACCATATGAAGCACGATGACTCAGTGTTAGGCAGGGTGTATGAAGGGTGCACAGGATGGGAGCAAAAGTTCCCTTCTCGACCCACTTTTAAGTGTTTGGCAGAGTGCATGCAGGGTGCATAAGTCCACGCTAGTAGGTTAACACAAATACACGAAGAGGGAACAACTATATTGAGATGAGAATGCAACCAAACACACCCACACGCTTTGTGCTACACTGACTGATCTGCACCGTCTGATTTTGATCCAACAGTCATGTTGCGCCGAGACATGGACATGCCCATGCAGAGGACTACTTAAACACCACCGAAGTCCCTCTGCTTCTCGAGGCGCACGACGTTGGTGATGCAGGGCGCAACGGCTTGCAGAGCCCGCTCCCGGTCGATGGGAGCCGCTCGTCAAAGACGGCGTCCAATGGCATGAATGGATTCCGGTGACGGAGCCCTGAGAGGATTCGCCCGGGAACGGCGACGGCAGCCCGCAACCCCTCCTTGTCCAGCTCCGCCCCCACAATCGTGCGGAGACGGCTCAGCTCCTCAGAGATATAGGTGAAGAAGGAGACCAGATCAGGAAGCCGCAGCTTGTTGAAGTCGACGGGGTGGTCGAACGGGTTTAGCCCGACGGCCAGCATGGTCGCGCTGGCATGACGGTAGGCATCGCGCAGCCGCAACACGTGCGTGGCTGGTCCACCAAGTGGCTGAGGCAATCCTGGACCTCGTCACGATCGGCCCGCTCGCGCTCCAGCCGCCTCCTCTGACGGCCTATCATATCTCCCGCTTTCTGCAGCAACGCCGCCGACGCCTCGAGCATCTTTGTGGTGGACGCCTGCCGCTTTTGAACCTCCGTGAACTCCCGCACATAACGGAGGAGCATGGCCTTCCTCTCCTCCTTGAGCTCACGGAGCTCCACGTCCTTGGCCCTGAGCTCCGCATCCTTGGCCTCGAGCTCCTCTGTCAGGCGCCTCACCTCAGACTCCGTGATCTGCTGCGTCACCATGGCACCAGGTAGAGGCAATGGGGAGAGGAAGCTAAGGGGGCGAAACGACTGAACGGCAATGCAATCTACGGGAAGGCGGAGGGAGCCAGCCGAGGAGCGGGGAATCTTTAGGTTTCACCATGGGAAAACACTAGTCAACGACTTCTCACATCAGGGAGCAGTGGGTTTTACAGGCGGAGTCATCGTGACTAATTACTGCCGCGCCTGCTCCCTTCAATCAAAAAATTAAAAATCCTGCCGCGCCTGCTCCCGACAATCAAAAAATTAAAAATCCTGTCGCGCCTGCCGCACCCAAAGTCTAGAGCAACACCGCGGTGGATATTTAAATTTACCTGCCGGCAAGGAGATAAAAAAGGGTGAAAAACAAATGTGGCGGCGGCCTAGCTAATCGGTCGCACTAGCCCAACTAGCTAGCCACCGTGCTTCACTGATGTACTCGGCGGGAAAGGTGGTATGTCGTGATTTGACGACTCATTTACTTGCTTTGGCGCTACGATTGAGGAGGACCCAGAAAATGCGCGGTAGGGCGTCCCACATCTCAGCAAGGAAGAATATATGCGTGCACCACCCGGGAGGACCCCAAAACCGTGCGGTAGGGTGTGCTACATCTCGGCACGGAGGAAAAATGTGCGTGTAAAAATATACTGTATCAGACGTAGTAGTACAACCTCGGGACCCAGCCAGTCGGTCGAAAACACCCCACTAGCCACACAACTTCATCATGCTAACGTGGCACGGAGGATAGGTGTGGTTAGTTCCGTCTCGACCAGCCACAACATCTCTTGTTCTAGGTGACTATTCTATTTTCCAAGCTTTTTTAGTTATAATAACACCACGGCAAGCTAGTGCCGCTCTTCGTGTGTGCCCGTGCGTCTAAAGGTTAGACGATGGAGAGGAGAGAGAGATCGCAGACCTGGGACCCACCAGTAAGTGAGTCAACGGTCATGCACGTGTTGACGAGGCACTCCCTCTACTCTACTCAACGTAATACTGTATAAAATCAAGTTATGGGACAAAGCCAACAACCATTGTTGTTTCAGGCTATCGACTTATGCTTTGTAGTCCAGGTTGCCAGTTCGAATCTCGTCTTTCAGATTTGTTAGTTTTAGGTCCAAATTTGATCAATGACAAGTGGGACCACCGTGTGTTGTTCCGATATTTCAGTGTAGGATGGTTTTTTGAACAAATACTTTGCGCGGTTAGATAAGGAACAACACGAGTTACACGTATTTTGCAAGTTTACAAACGAAAATGACAATGGCATAGAATATCACATCCACCCCGCAGCTTAGATGCTATGGTGATACGAGTTTTTACATCGTTGGAAGTGAGATCCAATGGCTTGGGAGTAGTCTTTGTAATTATATGCAATTTCCAAACTCTCCAAAGGTTTTTTTGCAAATAAAACATTCAGGCCTCGTGTGTGCCGCTGCATCTTGGATCCAACGGCTCCCCGTTGCTCATATTAGGTGCTCCCCGTAGCTTAATTAGCCGCTACAGTGATACGAGCATCTAGGTCGTATGATCTATGATCAGATGGCACATGTGTACGTAGTACTTGTACTTTCTGCGCAATTCCCAAACTCTCTCAGTCGTATATTGCAAAAAATTCAAACCTCCTACTGTGGGCCGTTAGATCTCCGTGAACTCGTATCACCATAGAATCTACGGTGCGGAAGCACCTCATATTCTCCCGTGCGAGAAAACATCAGGTGCTCTTGCAGCTTGGATGCTATAGTGATACGACCTTCGAGGTCGTTTGATCTGAGATCCAATGGCATCTGAGCAGTCTTTGTGCTTGTAAGCAGTGGCCGAACTCTTTGGGGGATTTTCTGCAAAAAACCAATCGAACCACCGAGGAGTTGTTGGGTAACAAATCCAACGGCTCCGAAGAGCTTGTATCACCAAAGCATCTAAGGTGTGGTAGCACATGATATTCTTACATAGAGGAGAATATGATGTCCTCCTTCATCTTAGATGCTACGGTGATACGAGCTTCGAGGTCGTTGGATATGGGATCCAAGGGCATCTGAGTAGTTTTCGTACAAATTGTGTGCAATTCTCAAACTCATTGAGGTTTCCTGTAAAAATATTAAGACATCACGTGAGCTGCTATATCTCAGATCTACAAGCTCCAAGCAACTCGTATGAGCATATAGCATCTAAGGTGTGGGGGCACATGATATTATCTCAGGGAGGTGGGGGGTTGCACAACCAATCGGTGTTTGGAGCTAGGGTGGGGACAAATATAATATAAACAATCCTAAACAGAGCTTCACAAATTTATCTAAGGTCGAGGGGTTAACTCCCGACAATCTACATAGCTCCGCCTAAACACAACATTTGCATGTACTGTAGTACCGGACTTAATATTCATGTTTCCGTTTCCTGTTCATTTTAAATATTGAATTGAGGACCATGCATGTCTTACATTTTACTCCCTTCGTTCCTAAATATTAGTCTTTTTAGAGATTTCAAATGGACTGGCACAGACGGATGCATATAGACATATTTTAGAGTGTAGATTCACTCATTTTGCTCCGTATGTTGTCACTTGTTGAAATCTCTAAAAGACTAATATTTAGGAACAGAAGGAGTATTTTTGAATTCGTGTCATACATGCATGGTTTGGAAAAATAGGTGCACTATACTTATTGGATTGTTGTTGTCTTCGTGTGTGTGTGTGTGGTCATATGCTTGATACATACAAAGTTTTCTCACCACCATATTGTTCATCTTTTAAATTTGAATTTGCAACGAAAAACTTACTAGGGATACCATGAAATGTGAAATCCACGCTGAGATCACTATATCACAAACTCACTATAATTCATGAACTCGTCATAAATCAATTACCACGTCGAGATTACTATTTGCAAGGAAAATACGGGCATTGTAATACACATAGATTCATTCGACAATTTAAAAGATTCCTTTCGTATTCTCGAATGGTACCCAACGGCGTACCAGCAAGACCTTGGCTCGTGTTGATCCTCAAAAAAAAACCGGTCTCGTGTCCTTCTGGTGCCGTGCGTGGTACGCACATTAGCCAACCCCAACCAGTCGAGCCTCCGTGTTTCGAGTCGAAATATCTGGCGGCCAGAATTCCAGCCCTAGGAAATTCCCCTCATGTCCCCGGTCCATAATGACTACCAATTCCAGCCCTAGGGATAATTTAGTAACTAGACTACGTTACCTACCGTGCCGAGCACGGTTCAATTCCCTCGGTCGCTGCTCCCCAAGGTCACCCGTCAACTGCATTGCCTACTGCTACTACTACTACTACTACTACTACTACTACTACTACTACTACTACTACTACAACACCAGGATGAGCACAAAATTGAGCCCGTTTGTCCGTGCCTAGTACTTGAGTTCATATATCAGGGACCCCTCAAAAAAAAGAGTTAATATATCAGGTAATGCACTGGTACGGACGGATTATCCTTTTACTCTGCATATATACTTTGTCTGAAGTCTAACTAAGCAAAATGTTTGACCAAATCCTTTCTTAAGAAATACAACAGGACAGATGTATCACTTGAAAATTTATTGCATGATGCAGGTTATGATATTGTTTCGAATCCTCGATTTTAAATTTCAGAAAATCCAAAAGTGACTAGAAATTCATGAAACTGAGCATGGTCATGTGATATGGCACAAATATTCATTCGTAATTTTTTTCTTCAATTTGAGACAAGCTGCTTATGACAAGTTGCACAAATGAAGAGCCAAGGTATTTTGGAACAAAGACCTGTCACGTTAAGGCGAACGCTTTCACTATTGAAACCGTGGGCGTTTATGTACCACCACGAGTCCCGCTTCTCATCAGCAGGTGCCGTCCGAGCAAGCGTGTGAGTCGACGGGAGACGTGCGAGCAGACCGCTGCGCCGGCTGAAGGGAGGCATGCGAGCAGACCGCTGCGCAGGCTCACCGGGAGGTGAGCCCTTTCACCAGGCTCCGCCGCCCACCTTCGTCCCAACTGCTCCCACTTTTAATGTCGCCGGCGCCGCAGTTTAAAATCAACCCCGCACTACCCGGTATCGCTAAAATCTTATCTTTTCCTCTCCGATTCTCCTGTCATCTACCTCCAACCAGCCTGACCTAAACGTACGCCATGCCGCATCACGATGGTCTGCCCTTAGTCTTCCAGTTTCCTGAGGAAGACACCCAGCCGGAGTCTCAAGAACATAAGGCTCTTTGGGACGAGCTTGAACCGGCCTTGCGGGAAGACGCCGTGCCTGTCCCCGCTCCCGTTTCGGCTCCCGTCGCCCCGACTGCGCCAGCGCCCATCCCTGGCATTGATGGGCTGGGAGCCGCACATTGTCGCCGAGCTTGATGCCACGGGATTCCACGAGGTCCCCACCGACTTTCACACGCCCGTGCACCTGCCAGCGCATGCGCCTGTGTGTGCACTGACGCGCACGCCCGTGCCGATGCCCGTGCACCTGCCAGCGCATGCGCCTGCGCGTGCACTGACGTGCGCGCCCGTGTCGGTGCCCGTGCACACGAATGTCTCTGCCGCGCCGTTGCCAGCGCCTATCCCTGATACGTCTCCATCGTATCTACTTTTCCAAACACTTTTGCCCTTGTTTTGGATTATAACTTGCATGATTTGAATGGAACTAACCTGGACTGACGCTCTTTTCAGCAGAATTGCCATGGTGTTATTTTTGTGCAGAAATAAAAGTTCTCGGAATGTCCTGAAACTTCACGGAGAATATTTTTGGAATATATAAAAAATACTGGCGAAAGAATCAAGACCATGGGGCCTACCCCCTGTCCACGAGGGTGGGGGCGCGCCTACCCCCCGGGCGCGCCCCCTGTCTCGTGGGCCCCCTGAGGCTCCACCGACCTCAACTCCAACTCCATATATTCACGTCCGGGGAGGAAAAGTTCAGAGAGAAGGATTCATCGCGTTTTACGATACGAAGCCGCCGCCAAGCCCTAATCTCTCTCAGGAGGGCTGATCTGGAGTCCGTTCGGGGCTCCGGAGAGGGGAATCCGTCGCCGTCGTCATCATCAACCTTCCTCCATCACCAATTTCATGATGCTCACCGCCGTGCGTGAGTAATTCCATCGTAGGATTGCTGGACGGTGATGGGTTGGATGAGATTTATCATGTAATCGAGTTAGTTTTGTTAGGGTTTGATCCCTAGTATCCACTATGTTCTGAGATTGATGTTGCTATGACTTTGCTATGCTTAATGCTTGTCACTAGGGCTCGAGTGCCATGATTTCAGATATGAACCTATTATGTTTTCCTGAATATATGTGAGTTCTTGATCCTATCTTGCAAGTCATTAGTCACCTACTATGTGTTATGATCGGGTAACCCCGAAGTGACAATAATCGGGACCACTCCCGGTGATGATCGTAGTTTGAGGAGTTCATGTATTCACTAAGTGTTAATGCTTTGGTACTGTACTCTATTAAAAGGAGGCCTTAATATCCCTTAGTTTCCAATAAGACCCCGCTGACACGGGAGGGTAGGACAAAAGATGTCATGCAAGTTCTTTTTCATAAGCACGTATGACTATATTCGGAATACATGCCTACATTACATTGATGAATTGGAGCTAGTTATGTGTCACCCTATGTTATAACTGTTGCATGAGGAATCGCATCCGACAGAATTATCCATCACTGATCCAATGCCTACGAGCTTTTCACATATTGATCTTTGCTTATTTACTTTTCTGTTGCCACCGTTACCGTTACTTCCATACTACTTTGCTACTAAATACTTTGCTGCAGATATTAAGTTATCCAGGTGTGGTTGAATTGACAACTCAACTGCTAATACTTGAGAATACTCTTTGGCTCCCCTTGTGTTGAATCAATAAATTTGGGTTGAATACTCTACGCTTGAAAACTGTTGCGATCCCCTATACTTGTGAGTTATCACTAGTACAACACTACACTTAGGAATTGAATACCTTAATTAAGCCAATCGCCAAAAGAATACCTCAATTAATTAGCCATGCGGCGACCTGCACCCAGCAGACAGACAAGCGCGATGCGGCAGCATGCTGAGACAGCAGGGTCGAGGAGCAAAGCTTAGTGCGGATGCCGCCTGAAGTTCGACCTCCACAATCCCGCCATCGACCGCGATGGATGTGCTCGAATCACGCCGCCGCCGACCTCGATGGTTGAGCTCCTCCTATCTCCCGCCGCAGACCGAGGATTGACCTCCTATGACGCTGCCACCGCCCACCGATCGAGGATTGACCTATTCTCTGATAGCCGCTGCCTAGGCCGCCGCCGCCATCTCTATATGCAGAGCGGCTGTTTTTTTATGAATATCCGTGGAGCGGCTGTTTACGCGGTATCTCACTGTAACTCAATTATATGGACAGGGTAGTACATCACATACGGTTTTGTAACGACAATCGTGTCTAACCTACGTTGTCTTCTCACACGGTTTGGTGCGGAAATCGTATGTGATGTTGTAATACCTAACACAAACGACATGTACAAATAGTGTGCCGTATACAACATATATATAGTGCCATTAGTAGTTCCCGCGTTAGCTTATCTTCACAGTTTCCCCATTTCCCCCAAATCCCTACATAGCCTCCAAATTCCCTTGCGTGGCACTGACATTGGGGGAATGCGGACGAGTGGTGCTGATGGTTTCGGTGCGGCTGCTCCTGCTCGTATTGCCGCCACGACGGCGGTCGCCGCCGAGCACTTGCCTAAGGTCATCAGAAGGTAGGTGTACTATGGATCCGAATCGTCCTGTCAGGTTCCAATCTATCCCGATCTTTTTAGCATGTCCAAAGTATAGCTCCTTGCTGAATCCGTCCTGAATGACCCCCACCCCCAGGAAAGCGATCTGCCGCCGGATCCGGAGCTTGACTCTAGACTCCCGGAACACGAGTTCGACTCTGAGTTTTGTGCCACCGAGAAGTACCAAAAGCTGAGTTGTGTGCACGGGCACATGCCCGCTCGACGTGTATGCACGGAGGGATTCGACATTGGCAGGCGGTTTGTCAGTTGCCCCTTAGATGTTAGTGCTAATTAAGTTCATAATTTTACTTCAGTTAATGCCACCGCTCATCCAGAATACTATTTAACATTGGCAGGGATATGAGGCTTGTGCCTTTGTTAACTGGCTGGATGAAGAATGGCATGGTAGGGCTCGGAGTGTTATCACCAAGCTCGCAGAAGATAACGTAAAGCTGAAGAAGAAATTGGCTGATCTGGAATGTAAAATCAGTACGATGAAGCAAGAAAGAACCAATCACAGGCAACAGATGAAAGCAAGAGACAAGAAGGAACTAGCACGTGTAGTTGTGGTTGTCGCATTAGCCATGTTCTATGCGCTGTTTGCAACGATGATTAGGGGTTTTGTTTGACAGTATTGCTAAAGCACATCTAGATGTGCTCTATGTAATGCACATCTAGGTCCTATGCCATTGATGTTACGCGAAGATTCGTGCAGATATCTTTCTTTGTCTGCACGAATCTAGAAAAAAGACAAAGAAAAATATCTGCACAAATCTAGGTCATTTCTAGTTTGATTATTACTGGATTTATCAATAAGAAGAGCTCAATGTATTGCTTGCCAACTGTCCTACTCCGTTCGTACCAGTACCGGTGCATAATCCTAAAACTCGTTCCTTGTTTTTGTCCTGAGAAAGGAAACCAGCCAAATAGCCAATAGGAGTCCTGCGCAACCCCGGAATTTGGAGCCACTGGGTACAAATAATTACGGTTGATTATATCAGCGGTTAGATAATACGTCAACCCTCGCTTCAATCCCCGCTTCAATTGGCAGTTCCTTTTCTCTGCATACCCCGCTTAAGTGTCCACCATCTTCATCGTCCCCGGCAGGCCGCGCTACACACTGGCACACACTCTGCAACCATGTCGAGCGACAGCGAGGACGACAGTTCGGCCAGCAGTCTGGCGCCCGATGATAGGTCAACATCGGAATCATCCCGCTCGTCTTCCATGAGTCGGGCGTCGAGCCCAGACCTCGATTATATCCGGTTCATGGAAGGGACACCGCCTCCAGAGTCGTCAGACAATAACTAGATGGACGAGGTGTTGGGGAACATAGTAATTTCAAAAAATTTCCTACGCACACACAGGATCATGGTGATGCATAGCAACGAGGGGGGAGAGTGTGTCCACGTACCCTCGTAGACCGAAAGCAGAAGCGTTAGCACAACGTGGTTGATGTAGTCGTACGTCTTCACGATCCGACCAATCCAAGTACCGAACGTACGGCACCTCCGAGTTCAGCACACGTTCAGCTCGATGACGTCCCGTGAACTCCGATCCAGCAGAGCTTCACGGGAGAGTTTTGTCAGCAGGACGGCGTGATGACAGTGATGATGATGCTACCGACACAGGGCTTCGCCTAAGCACCGCTACGATATGATCGAGGTGGATTATGGTGGAGGGGGGCACCGCACACGGCTTGGAACAATCAACTTGTGTGTCTTTGGGTGCCCCCCCCCGCCCCCATATATAAAGGAGCAAGGGGGGAGGCCAGCCAGCCTTGGTGCACCCCAAGGAGAGGAGGAATCCTCTTCCTACTAGGAAGAGGATTCATCCTTTCCTAGTCCAACTAGGAAGAAGGAAGGGGGGAAGGAAAGAGAGGGAGAGGGAGAGGGAAAGAGGGGCCGCGCCCCCCTCCCCTAGTCCAATTCGGACTCCTCGTGGGAGGGGGTGCGCCACCTCCTGGGCTGCTGCCCTCTCTCTCCCCTCAGGCCCACTAAGGCCCAATACTTCCCCGGGGGGTTCCAGTAAATCCTCCGGCACTCCGGTTTTCTCCGAAACCATCCGGAACACTTCCTGTGTCCGAATATAGCCGTCCAATATATCAATCTTTACATCTCGACCATTTCGAGACTCCTCGTCATGTCTGCGATCACATCCGGGACTCCGAACTACCTTCGGTACATCAAAACACTAAAACTCATAATACCGATCATCACCGAACTTTAAGCGTGCGGACCCTACGGGTTCGAGAACAATGTAGACATGACCGAGACACGTCTCCGGTCAATAACCAATAGCGGAACCTGGATGCTCATATTGTTGGAAATATGCCCTAGAGGCAATAATAAAATGGTTATTATTATATTTCCTTGTTCATGATAATTTTCTATTGTTCATGCTATAATTGTGTTATCCGGAAATCGTAATACATGTGTGAATACATAGACCACAACATGTCCCTAGTGAGCCTCTAGTTGACTAGCTCGTTGATCAACAGATAGTCATGGTTTCCTGACTATGGACATTGGATGTCATTGATAACGGGATCACATCATTAGGGGAATGATGTGATGGACAAGACCCAATCCTAAGCATAGCACAAAAGATCGTGTAGTTCGTTTGCTAGAGCTTTTCCAATGTCAAGTATCATTTCCTTAGACCATGAGATTGTGCAACTCCCGGATACCGTAGGAGTGCTTTGGGTGTACCAAACGTCACAACGTAACTGGGTGACTATAAAGGTGCACTACGGGTATCTCCGAAAGTGTCTGTTGAGTTGGCACGGATCGAGACTGGGATTTATCACTCCGTATGACGGAGAGGTATCTCTGGGCCCACTCGGTAATGCATCATCATAATGAGCTCAATGTGACTAAGGAGTTAGCCACGGGATCATGCATTACGGTACGAGTAAAGTGACTTGCCGGTAACAAGATTGAACAAGGTATTGGGATACCGACGATAGAATCTCGGGCAAGTAACATACCGATTGACAAAGGGAATTGTATACGGGATTGATTGAATCCTCGACATCGTGGTTCATCCGATGAGATCATCGTGGAACATGTGGGAGCCAACATGGGTATCCAGATCCCGCTATTGGTTATTGACCGGAGAGCCGTCTCGGTCATGTCTGCGTGTCTCCCGAACCCGTAGGGTCCACACACTTAAGGTTCGGTTACGCTAGGGTTGTAGAGATATTAGTTTGCGGAAACCCGAAAGTTGTTCGGAGTCTCGGATGAGATCCCGGACGTCATGAGGAGTTCCGGAATGGTCCGGAGGTGAAGAATTATATATAGGAAGTCCAGTTTCGGCCACCGGGAAAGTTTCCACTACTGGAATCCACTTATTTGCCGTCTGCCACCTCTTTGCCGTCCACTGGCTGACGGCAAAGAAGGTCTTTGCCGTCAGCCACAAGAAAACAGACGGCAAAGATGTGGCTGATGGCAAACGAAGTCTTTGCCATCAGCCAGTTCTTTGCCGTCCGCTGACTGACGGTAAAGAATATTTGCCGTCCGCTAGCCGACAGCAAAGAGGTGGGTGGGTCCAGTTATTGTTTAACCAACTCAAGCCCACCGGCCCCACCTCTTTGCCGTCCGCAAGCGGACGGCAAAGAAACTTTGCCGACCGTTGGCTGACGGCAAAGAGGCGGCTACGTTAACGGCCGTCCCGCCCCGTCTCTTCTCCCCACTCTCTCATTCGTCCCCACCCACACCCGCGCCGCCGCCGCCGACCCCGTCTGCCGTAGCCAGCTGCCCCGCCGGCCCACACCCCTCCCCTGCGACCCCCGACC
>NC_057799.1:50024143-50024637 GCF_018294505.1 Triticum aestivum | reverse complement strand
CCTCCACCGCGGCCCCGCCGCCTCTTTCACATCGGGAAGCCGTGCCGCGGCTGTCCCCGCCCCGTCCCGCCGCGGCCGTCCGGCCTCCCCCTCCACCGGGTCGCCGCCTCCTCCAGCGGCCGCCGCAGCCGTCCGGCCTCCCCCTCCACCAAGTGAGCTCCTCTCCCCCTTTTTTTGTTTAATTAGTTTCTTTTTGTTTATTTTAGTTTAGTTTCTGTTTTAGTTATAGTTTTAGTTTAGTTTTAGTTTAGTTTTAGTTTTATTTTAGTTTTAGTTTAGTTTTAGTTTAGTTTATTTTAGATTAGTTTTAGTTTATTTTAGATTAGTTTTAGTTTTAGTTTATTTTAGATTAGTTTTAGTTTTAGTTTAGAAGAAGAAGTAGAAGGAGGAGGGAGGAACAGGAGGAGGGAGAAGAAGAAAGAAGAAAAGAAGAAGAAGAGGAAGAAAAAGAAGAGGAGGAGGAGGAGGAGGAGAAAGAAGAAGAAGAAGAAGAA
>NC_057799.1:49677295-49680644 GCF_018294505.1 Triticum aestivum | reverse complement strand
TTTTTTTCTTGGTCGGTTGTCAAGTCGTGCGGTGTAGTGGGGTCTCTGTTTATTTATTTTGGGCTGTGTATTAGAATTCAAGAGGCTACCCCCGAGACTGAATCAAGGAGCTAGTGCTGATTTGTATTGTCTTTTTTGTCCACGTCATGAGTGTCTGCCTACTTCTAATAAAATACAAGTGCTATTAACTTACTTGGTTTTTTTTTTCATTCCCTTTTTCTTGATGCACCTTTTTTCATTCCTTCCGTTGATGCACCTTTTTTCCATGTCATTTATTTATTTATATGCAAGTGTCTTCCTAGTTGGTTTCCTCATTTTTCGTGAATCAGTTGCAGGTAACCCCGACTCACAAGTGGGGCTTTTACGTAGGTTCCATCTGCCTAAGTTGTAAGTCAAGCATCAACTAGCAACAACGTCTGTTTTGTGCTTTTGTGGGTCCCCAATTGCAAGTCAACCCTCGACTCACAACTTTGCCCGTAAACCAGTTGCATGCCCACCATCAACACACAACTTGCCCTGACAACCCCCGACCGAAGCCCTGTTGAATTTTCACCATGAGTGCGCAACTTGCCCTCGCCCCCGACCCAGTTGCATGTCCATCATCGACACGCAACTCACCGACGACGACACGACCCAACCCTAGTTGAATGTCCACCATGAACGCGCAATTTTTTTGCCCGATCCCCCCCGGCCCGGGTGCATGTCCACCATTGACATAAAACTTGTCGACCCCCCCACCCCGGAGCCAGTTGCAAGCCCACCATCGACATAACTTGCCGACCCCTCCGACCCAGTTGCATGTCCACCATCGACATGCAACTGGGTCTTTTTCGTAGCTACCCCATTTGCAAGTCAACTCTTGACTCACAACTGGGTTATTTGGTTTGTAGTTTCCTAGTTGCAAGTCAACTCTTAACTCGCAACTAGGGATTTTTCATAGGTTTATATTTGCCTCGGTTGCAGTCAATGCTTGACTCACAACTGGCTTTTCAGTACGTTTGTAATTGCCCCAATGGTAAATCAATCATCGAGTCGCAAATACGCCTTGTTCATAAGTTTTTGTAGTTGCCCCAATTGCAAGTCAACCCTTGACTTGCAACTGTGCCTTGTCATAGGTTTTTGTAATTGCAAGTCAGCCCTTGACACACAACTAGGGCTTTTTATTGTAGGTTGTAGCTGCCTTGAGTTGCAAGTTAACCATCGACTCACAACTGTGCCTTTTATGTAGTTTCTGTAGGTGTCTTAGTTGCAAGTCAACCCTCGACTAGCAACTACGGAATTTTGTAGGTTTTAGCTACTCCTAGTTGTAAGTCAACCCTCGACTCACAACTACAAATTTTGGGTAGTTTTTTGCTCGACTCCCTAACCAAGTTGCATGTCCCCAGTTGCAAATCAACCCTCGACTCGCAACTATTTTTTTTGTACGTTGTAGTTGCCTTAGTTGCAAGTCAACCCTTGACTCACAACTGCAGCATTTTCGTAGGTTTGTAGATGTCCCACTTTGTACTCAACCCTTGACTCTCAACTAGGGCACATTGGTTCGTAGCTGCCCCAGTTGCAAGTAACACATTGACTCGCAACTACACCATTTTCGTAAGTTTTGTAGCACTAGTAGAAAACAGGACTTTGGTTCGGGCATAGCAAGCCCATTAGTCCCGGATCAGTCATGAACCGGGACCCATCGGGGCATTCGTCCCGGTTCGTGAGCCCAGGGGGTCGGCCGGGGCCTCGTGGGCATTGGTCCCGGTTCGTATGGACCCATTTGTCCCGGTTCGAGGCACGAACCGGGACCAATGGGCCTCGCTCCTGGCCCACAACCATTGGTCCCGGTTCTTGGCTTGAACCGGGATAGAAGGCTTGGCTTTAGTCTCGGTTCCAGCCACGAACCGGGACAAATGAGTTGCCTAGATATACCCCATCGCCACGGCAGAGCACTCCACAGTGCTCTGTTTTTTCTGGCCGGCGAGGGGAGGGCATTTGGGTGCTCTAGCTCACCTCCTATGCACATGAGGTGTTCGATGAAATGTCTGAGCCACACTAGTTAATCTTTCTCCTCTCGAAACTCGAGCTCAGAGCTCCATTTTCCCCGAGATTTGTCTAGGTTTAGCGGTCCGTCACATCCCGTCCCCGTCTTCACCACTGTCGATCGCCCGCGCCGATCTCGTCACCGGCACCACCGTGGTGAGCCTCTTGTTCTTATCTTCTTTCTGAAAGAAAAAATTCTTACTTCAGATAGATACTTGTCTAAGTTTCTTACTTTTATTATTCCTTGTTATTATATAGTGCGATGGTTTTGGTATCCGCCCCCGTCGGCCCTCGTCCTGTCTATGATTCGGATGTGGTATATATTATCTTTTTATAACTATTTGGTTCATTTATTGTTTATGACAATTATGCCGACCAACGTGACATAAATTTTATTTATCTAGGAGGTGGTTGAACCAGAAATTCCAAGCGACCCTATTGTCGTGAGGTTAAATTTAGTTAAAGAAGAAAACAATTACTTGAAGGAAAAAATAAAAAAAATTGAGGAGGAGAAGATGATATTGGAGTTGCATGTTGCGGATGTCGTCGATGATCACAAGATCAAGATGGATGCAATGCGGTTGAAGATTAGAAAGATTAGAAAATATGCCATTCATACCGAGACTTGGTATCATTATGCAGTTGGATCAATTGTTACCTTGGTTACGATTATGATCGCATTTGTTGTTGCATTGAAATGTTTTACATAATTTCAATGTATGGTTTAATTAGATGCTCTGGAGAGCTATATGCTGTTCAATGAGAACTATGTATGTACTTTGGTTTTAATGTGATGATGAACTTCTATTAATTTAGTCACTTATCTATTCATGATAGCTATATGCCGCCTTCAATTTCAGGGTCTTATAGCTCAAAATAATCAGTAAATGCATGAAAAATAACAAATGAAGTCAGAATGGGTTGGAAAATGATGATGTGGCATTGAATGGTGCATTTTGAACACAGAAAAAGTCTGGAGTTCAAATAAGTTCAAAAAAATGAAACCCCTTTGTAACAGACCAGTTTCCGTATGAAACCCTGATACTTCGAAAGAGATTGTCCGTTTTGTACATGAAGTGCATCCAGTTTTTGCCGTAACCCTCTCTACTTTCTTGCACATGCTATGTGGGTGAAATGATGATACCATGCCAATTTTCAACCTTTTCAGAGTTCATTTGAAATGCTTTTCAATTTCAGGGTCTTATAGCTCGAAATAATCAGTAAATGCATAAAAAATAACAAATGAAGTCAGAAAGGGTTGAAAATTGATGATGTGGCTTTGAATGGTTCATTTTGAACACAGAAAAACTATGGACTTCAAATA
>NC_057799.1:49669420-49676039 GCF_018294505.1 Triticum aestivum | reverse complement strand
TATCAAAGTATTTTCTGTTCAAAACATTATAAGCAACCTCTAGTATTATTGAAACCAAAATTATATAAAATTGATGCAATTAAAATTATCAAAGTATTTTCTGTTCAAAATCATTAAAAGCAAAAAGAATTTTCATAAAGAACTTTTTTGTTAGGAACTTTAATAGCAAAAAGAATTATCATAAAATAAAATAAATAAGTAATTAGAAACAAAATAAAATAAAATAAATAAGTATTTTGTTGTAAGTAGAAACAAAACAAAATAAATAAAGCAAAAAAGAAAACAAAATAACTGGGAAAAAAGAAAAAAATTGCCACCTGCTGGGCCACCACGACCTGAATACGACTAGAAACCCATCAATGGGCCAGGATTCAGGCCCGCAGAAGGCCCAGTAGGCCCATCAGGCATAGCAGTCACAATTAGGCCCGTAAGCCTGCAATGGAGAGGAGCTCGAGAGGGGTGCGGCAATGGGGCTTATAAACCACTGCGCGCCCCTCTCAACTAGCGAGGCGGGACTAAACTCCCACCACCACGCCGCTGTGCAAGGCCTTTGGTCGCGGTTGGTGGCACCAACCGAGACTGAAGGGGTGCATTGGTACCGGTTCGTGGCACCAACCGATACCAATGCCCCCCTTTTGGTCCCGGTTGGTGGCACCCGGCCCGGCCACCACCGCATACATATAAGAAAAAACAAAGGAAAAAATGAAGGAAAAGAAAACCGCCCGGCCCGGCCACCACCGCATTTTCATAAAGTGATTCCACCGAGTCCACGTCGCACCGATCGAGCACCCGTGGCGAAGCAAGTCTTTTTTTAAGGTAGTTCTTTGTTAAACTGAGGGGGGACGTCGGGCATTACATGAGGCGGGGGGGGGGCCTCGGACATGACATGAGGGGGACGTCGGAAAAAATAAGAAGAGGAAGAAGAAGAAAAAAAGAGGAGAAGAAGAAGGAATAGAGGAGTGGAAATCTATTTTTTCTTCTACTCCTTTCCTTCTTCTTCTCCTCTTTTTTTTTCTTCTTCTTTTTTATCGGGAATGAGGGTGTAGAGGATCGCCGAGCGATCGAGGGTCGGGAACTAGGGCAGAGGGTCGAGGGTCACAGAGGGGTCGAGGGTCGTCGAGGGTTCGAGGGGCGAGGGTGGTCGAGGGGTCGAGGGTTGATATATATACCCCCTCTCGACCGTGATAACTTATACCACAGGAGCAGCCCCCGGCGCTCTCGCTCGACCAAAACTCTCGAGGACACCCAAACCCTAGAAAAAATGATGTCGGTCTCCTACCCCCTCCCGCCGCGCCCCTACCCGACAAACTCTCTCGAGGCCACCCAAATTTACCAAGTTAAAAGAGCGTTGTCATCGAGGCCACCCCAAACCCTTGAAGCGCTGTCGAGGCCACCCCGAACCCTATAAGCGTTGCCGAGGCCACCCCAAACCCTAGAGATCAAGCGTCAAGGCCACTAATATGATTCCTTGTTGTGATTAGCTAGCTAGTTCTACGTTTGCCACTAATATATCCACCTGCTGTCATGTTTGTATAATAATTGCCATGTTGTAATATTTGCAGAAACAATGGAGCACGGACGAGACGAGGAAGCAGAACAGGTGCTGGGGGACATAATCGCAGCCGGAGCTGATGTCTTGTCGTATCTCAACGACAGCGGCGATGGTCTGGAAGGACAGGGTGAAGAAGCAGGATACGGTGATCGAACAATGGAGGAGGAGGGACCTGATCATGATGGCTCCGGTGACCCAATACCGGTGCAAGAAGGACACCGTGATGACGGCTCCGGTGACCGAACGGAGTCCGGCCAGGTATATATATTAGTTAAGCATGTGCTGACTATAGCTAATTGATGAATTAATTGTTTTTGGTATGTACACATATTAATGAACTCTCGTCTTTCTTCTTTTTTCTAGCCCTCCGGATCGAGCACAACTTCGGTAAAGAGACGAGGCCTGAAGAAAAAGTTGCGCTCGGATGAAAGGTTTGAGATCATAGAAATCGCGCGTGATGGCATGCCGATTGAACCCATCCGGGCAAAGGAAGCATTTGCTGCTCAGTGCAGGGTTCTTGTTAGGGACAAGATCCCGATCAGCATCCACCAATGCTTAAAGCCGGCTAAAGAAGACCCTGAGGTGTCTTATGTCGACGATATGCAGAAAGATGATCTTTGGACCGCGCTTAAGGCAAATTTCACCCTACCGCCAGAGGAGGATCCGGAGAAGCCAATTAAAGAGCAATTGATCAAGTCTTATGCTCTTAAGAAGATGGCAGAACTATTCAGGAGGTGGAAGAATGAGCTGAAAAAATTTGTCGACAAAGAAGAGACACCAGAATTCATCGGCCGATATGAGAAGATCAGAGATCACTGGCCCGCATTTGTGGCCCACAAGACATCGGACAAGAGTAAGAAGATGTCAGTGACAAACAAGAGGAATGCTGTGAAGAAGAAGCATCACCATCGCACGGGGTCAGGTGGCTACCTCAAAGCCCGGCCGTTGTGGGCCAAGGCTGAGAATGACCTGATTGATAAAGGGGTCGAACCAGAGACATTGAACTGGCCAGACCGTTGCCGGACTTGGTTCTTCGGGGTTGGTGGAACCTTGGACCCTGTATCAGGGAAGTGCGTTTGGACGGATGAGCAACTGAGAATACCCGTCACGAGGCTTCAGGAGTATATCGATGCAGCGCAGCAAGGGACGTTCGTTCCAGAAGAGAGAATGACGAGCTCACAATGGCCCTCGGGAATCCTGAGCACCCTGGACGGACACGAGGCACGCCAGGCTCCGTTCCATGGAAGTCTGGGTTTTCAGACGCAGGTGGTTACAAATGCCAGGAGAGGAGGAAGAAAGTGGAGCATACCCAACTGCAGGCGCTGCACGCAAGGGTACAAGCGATAGAGGAACGAGAAGCAAATCACAGCAAACGACCTGCCGAAGCTTCCCCCGAAGCTACCCCGCCATCTCAGCGGAGAAGTAGCGTGGCTTCCACCGAGCAGCTTCAGTTGGAGCCTGTCTTCACGGCTCCTGCTAGCTACCCCGTGGATGCTATCACAGAGTCTCAAGATTGCCACCTTATGACGCAATGGATGAAATTGAAAGTCAAGGCGGCTGTTGGCTCTGTTTTACCTTCTGAACCTGGCGCAACCTATCACTGGCGGCCAATTCCAGAAGGATATGCTAGGGTGATGGTGGATGAAATAATGGACGGATTTGAGGACCTCGAGCTTGACCACCCTACGGGTGATGGGGAGACTCGGCTGGGATCTTCTCTGAAGACTCCATGCCTATGGCGGAAGGATCTCATCAACCTTCCGAACTGGACGCCTTCGCCTCCTCCCCCTCCTCTGATGAGTCAGGGCACTCCGCCTCCTCCTCCGGTGAGTGATCAGGGCACTCAGCCTCCTTCTCTGGTACGTGGCGGCACTCCGCCTCCTTCTCCGCCTGCGCCGGCGTGCCCGAGCAGCCAGCCTCCTCCTTCTCTGCCTCGTCAGCAAGGGCGGAAGAGACCCGCCGCTGCTCCGGCTGCTCCGGTGCGTCGTAGTCCTTCTCCTCCGCCTCATAAGAAAGGAAAGAAGACAGCCGCAGCCGCTCCGTCTGCTCCGGCGTCTAGCAGTACAGCCAGAGGCGGGAGGCAATACAGATTCGGTCCTGCTCTGAAGACTCCAGAGAAGTTACCATACGAGATTAGCCAGGAGGAAAACGCGAAGATCGTGCGAGCCAAAGTGACGAACTTCTTTGAAGGGGTGAAAGCAAAGAAACATCCACCTCCGGAGGAGAAGGTAGATCCGGTGAAAGCGAAGCGCACTCTGGCTGCCCTGACCAAACCACCAAAGTCTCCGCCGAAAGGCAACTATGAGTGCATTATTGAAAGGTCATTTATCGAAGCGGGGTGGTCGGGAAGTACTATCAGTGATCAAAGGTTCAAAGAACGACGAGCTGGGAAAAAAATTGCCCAGCTCAGAGAACAAGCGAACCAATCGTGCCCCCCGCTCAAGGTGTCTAGCGATATCGTCGCTAATGATCCGAGGATGGTGCCCGGTTATACCAATCTTGGAGATTACCTGCCCGACGATGTACATTATGATTTCTTGGAGGTGGACGAACACATATACGAGTACGGGAAGCCTCTCATCAAAGATGAAAGATCTCTAACAACGATGATGCGAAGATTCCATGATTGGTACATGAAAACCTGCAGAGAGTCTAGGGGGGAGGAATATTTTGACGCTGAGAGTTAAAGAGGAGCATGACCTCGTTGGAATTGAACTGTTGAATGTTCATTGAGGAGTTCTTCCAGTTTTTCGATCAACATGCCCTCGATAAATTAACGGTCACTTGCTACTGTCTGTAAGTACTACTTTTGTCATTAAGTCTCTATATATAGGTCAGCTCTTTCATTGCATGTATTTATAATTATCCTCACTATATTATGCAGATTGAAGATCGCCGAATTGAAGAAAAGACAAATCGGTAATATTGGGTTCATTAACACAAATCTCATAGATGCATATACGTTTGAATTTAAGGCCAGAGAGACCGAGGCCAACTTGCTACGATCGTTGGTAATAAATGAAAACAAAGATATAATACTCTTTCCTTACAACTTCAAGTGAGTGTTACTGTCTTGTGCATATTCGGTTTCCCTTATTAGTCCAGGTTATAGTAATGTAATTGATGAGTTATGCATGCGTGCGCAGCTTCCACTATATTCTCCTACAGATTAAGCTTGAGCAGGGACTAGTAACCGGCTTAGACTCGAGACGAAAAAATCCCCAGGAGTATGCGAACATGACTGAAATGCTCGAGAAGTAAGTTAAATCGATCATTATTGCACCATATCGGCAACTTTGTTCATTTCCTGATATCAAGTAATTGTTTTCTTTGTCTGGCAGGGTTAGGACAAAATTCACCTCAAAAGCTCCGGGACTGCCGAAGAAGCTGCAATTTAGACACCCGAAAGTAAGTACTACTAGCATGTTCCGCGCATCTGCTAGTGATTCAAGCGCTAGTTTCATCAATACCATTTATAGCATGATTGCTTATCAGTTTGATTGACCTCTATTTTTTGTAAAGTGGTTGTGGTAGGAAGCCGGGAATAATTACTGTGGATACTATGTTTGCGAGTCCATCCGCCACACGACCTGTGAGCGGGGCTACTCTGACAAACAATATGAAGTGTGTAAATAATAATATTCACAATTTTATTTTATTACCATCATTTGTGCTGAGTTTCATTTATTCATATATATATATGTATTGACCCCCTTCTTCAAATTAGATGTTTCGGATGCGGGATGAACTCCTACCACCAGATCGTATGCGAGCAATTCAAGAGGAATTGGTGGCATTCTTTCTTGACCACGTGATCGCTAAAGATGGAGAATACCATGTGGACCCTGAGTTCATATATAATTAGGAGATTATATTGTAAGAGATAATTATATTGTATATATGTAGCCCGTAGCGTCGGATAGATGTACGAGAACTTGTTGTTTGACCAATCTCTCGGAGAAGGAGAGGTGGTCGATATCACTTCTCTCTGTATGCATATGTTCATGAGGATCTTTTGTTTCCTTCATTTGCTTACTAGCTAGCGTGTCGAGTCCTCTCTATACGTATAATACGTAGCGTACGTCGACCAAGCACGGAGATAAGAGAGGACACTTCTCTCTATTAATTAGCTAGATAACACAATATATGAAACACCTAAATTAACCCCCCAAAACCCCTAAACCACCCCTTTAAAAAAAGACAAAACCTCAGCTCCTGTCAGCTGCTGACGCGTGGACGCCTATTGGTCCCGGTTGGTGCCACCAACCGGGACCAAAGGGCCTCCTGCCTGGGCTCGCTGCACTGACCACGCGGAGGCCCATCTGTCCCGGTTCATGTAAGAACCGGGACTAAAGGCCTAGGGAATTAGTAACGGCACTTTAGTCCCGGTTCATCAACCAGGACAAATGGCCCTTAAGAACCGGGACAAATGGCCCTTTTTCTACTAGTGTAGCTACCCTTGCAAGTCAACCCTCGACTCGCAACTGGGCTTTTTTTGTAGGTTGTAGCTGCCCCCCTCCATTGCAAGTCAACCATTAAGTCGCAAATGCATTTTTTGTAGTTTTTGTAGGTGTCCCAGCTGCAAGTCAACCCTTGACTCACAACTAAGGTTTTCATAGTTTTAAGCTTCCCGGTTGTAAGTCAACCGTCGACTTGCAACTAGGGCTTTTTTTGTAGGTCATAGTTGCCCTAGTTGTAAGTCAACCATCTACTGGCAAATGCGCTTTTTGTAGTTTTTTAGGTGCACTAGTTACAAGTCAACCCTTGTCTTGCAACTGGGGATTTTTCGTAGGTTCTTGCTGCCTCAGTTGCAAGTCAACCATCGACTTGCAATTGCACCTTTCTTGTACTTATGTAGGTCCCCAGTTGCAAGTCAATCCTCGACTCGCAACTTTGCCCGCAAACCAGTTGCAACCCATCATCGACACACAACTTGCCTGACAACCCCCGACCCAACCCCAGTTGAATTTCCATCATGAGCGTGCAACTTTCCCTCGCCCCCGACCCAGTTGCATGTCTACCATCGACACGTAACTTGCCCTGACCAGAACCCGACCCGACCCAGTT